>NW_005871122.1:1580491-1627392 GCF_000147115.1 Myotis lucifugus
CCACCTCCCCTCCCCACTGGCCTGCTCGCCCCCAACTGCCCCCCTGCTGGCCTGCTCACTCCAAACTGCCGCCCCCGCTGTCCTGATCACCTCCAACTGACCCCCACTGATGGCCTGCTTGGCCCCAACTGGCCCCCCTGCTGGTCTGCTTACCCCCAACAGCCCCGCCCCCCACCAGCCTGATCACCCACAACTGCCCTCCCCTCTTGGCCTCTAACCGCCTCTACCTCGGCCCTGTCACCATGGCTTTGTCCAGAAGAACGTCCAGAAGGTCTCCTGGAAGGTCTCCCATCTAATTAGCATATTACCCTTTTGTTAGTATAGATATCTACATGTAAAGTACTGATTTACCTCCATAAGAGATGAGAATACAGATCCTACTCTAAGGAGTTCATGGGTCTTGTCACTCAACTCTAGCATGTAGCAGGGGACAAAAATACCATTAACACTAAGTGGACCAGGATGCACAATATATGAAAGAAGTACAATGGAAGTTCAAGGGCAAGTGTCATCACAATCTTTTGAGAACTTGGTAGCATTTGATGAGATTTGAGGGATCATAGATTATAGTACACAATGATTACTACAGAGGAATAGAAAGGAGGTAGTATTATATATAGAGTTCACTGCATAAGTAAAACTAAAAAAGTTGAAACATATGTCTTAGTCTTAGGAATTGCTCCATTTCCTTTTTAAAAAATAGTACTTTCCTCAAGCATGGATTACTAGTGAGAGAAATGTATTCAAAATTTTTAAAATTTAGCCCTGTGGCTCAGTTGGTTGGAATGTCATCCTGTAAATCAAAAAGTCGCTGGTTTGATTCTAGATCAGGGCACATACTTAGGTTGCGGGTTGGATCCCAGGTCAGGGCACCTATGGGAGGCAACCAGTCCATGTTTGTCTCTCTCACGTTGATGTTTCCCTCCCTCCCTCCACCCTCCCTCCCTATCTCCCCCTACATCAAACATATTTTTAAAAAATTTAAACTTGATAGAGGCATTTGTGGTTAGCTCATTTTATTTACAAAAACACAGAACATTTTTAACTCTAGACTTTCTACTTGGTACAAGTTGTATAGTGTTAACTAAAACGTAGAAGTTTTATGTAATGTCAAAGTACAGTAGTTGCCCCTTGTCCACAGTTTTGCTTTCCAAGGTTTCAGTTACCCATGGTCTCAGTTACCTATGGTCAACTGCAGTTGGAAAATATTAAATGGAAAATTCCAAAAATAATTTTTAAGTTTTAAATTACATGCCGCTCTAGCAGTGTGATGAAATCTTGCACCATCCGCTCTGCCCGTGAGTCATTCCTTTGTCCCGCATGTCCACACTGTATATGCTACCAGCCCATCAGTCACTTAGTAGCCATCTCAGTTATCAGACCCTCTCTCTTGGCATCGCAGTGCTTGTGTTCAAGTAATCTTATTTTACTTAATAATGGCCCCAAAGCCATCCATAACTTATAGTATATTATAATTGTTCTACTTTACTATCATTGTTGTTAATCTTTTACTGTGCCTAACTTATCCATTGAACTTTATCATAGGCATGTATGTAGGGGAAACCATAGTATAGTCAGGATTCGGGACTATCTGTGGTTTCAGGAATCTTGGAACCTTTCCCATGTGTAAGGGGGGGACCATCATAAACTAGTTTTTTTGTATTTTCTAATGTATAATGAATCTGGGTAATAGATTTTGGTAACTAGCTCTGTTGCATTTTAAGCATAGGCAGTACTTTATACAATACAACCAAAACCCCGCAAAATATATCCCTGGTTCTGTTTAACTAGAGATCTCAATCGAATTTTAAGGTATTTGTCAGAAATGATATCAAAAAATAAAGTGTCTCCTAGTTCCCTTTGGTTCCTTGTGCTAACATAGGAATACTGTCTGCTGCTTTTTCAGCTTTTATCGTTTATTTGTTAAGTCAGATAACCGTGGTATACTTTGGACCCCAGAACTGAATTAGGGGACTTGGACACTAATTCAAACTTCACCATAATTTACCTCCTAATGTAGGGCAAGTTCCTTAACTCCTCAAAGCCTCCTCCGTTCCTCATCAGTGAAATAGATAAAAGTCATACTCCTTTAGGCTGTATGACAATTCATGTAAAAGGCACATAATAAGTGCTCAAACACATTAGTATTATTTTTATTATTAGTCTTTTGTAAAACAAAATATGAAATGGGAAAAAACTAACAATTATGTTATTAATTGTAAATTTATTCATTATAATAATAAGATGGTAAATAATGCTAATTTTTGTTAGAACTAAATCTGAATTCCATCTTTGCAGATTGTGTTGTAGTTGAAAAAAAAATTTTTTTAACAAATTATTTTTGGTTTATCACATAGTAAACCTCATTGGACAGATAAGGCAACCAGTCGATGTTTCTCTCTCACACATCAGTGTTAATTATAATTATTTTTTACTGTGATAAGTTGAGTTATAAACATGTAAGATGATAAGATTTGTGTAATGCAAGAGAAAATAGAAGGTAATTCCATTGAGAAATAAAATGGTTCCTATTGGAAGGTCTGTGAATATGAGGGTTTAAATGGACGTGGGAAAGCTGCAGAACACATCACTTTGTTCTACTCCAGAAGAGGCCTTGCATGTCATGGGATTCCATTCATTGTGAAGGTTTCTAGAGTCCATTCATGACAATGATTACTTTCCTCTTTCAATTAAATGAGTGCCAGTATAGAAAGGTAGTAGCTTTGCAAAATCTAAGCTTTAGAAATAGAATAATTAATTAGCAAACATATTATTATACTATAATAGTTGTAAAAGAATGTTTATGTTCCATATTTTTAAGTGACCAGAAGTTATCAGGGTACTCTAATGTCCACTTAAATTTAATGATTGGTGACAGGTGTAACTGACCTCTAGTGGCTAGAGCAGGGGTGGGCAAACTTTTTGACTCGAGGGCCACAATGGGTTCTTAAACTGGACCGGAGGGCCGGAACAAAAGCATGGATGGAGTGTTTGTGTGAACTAATATAAATTCAAAGTAAACATCATTACATAAAAGGGTACGGTCTTTTTTTTTTTTTTTTTAGTTTTATTCATTTCAAACGGGCCGTAGTTTGCCCACGGCTGGGCTAGAGTTTAGACACTACAAAGACTTAGATACAAATAGATTTAGACACTATATTTTATATGATTTCCAAATTGCAAAAAACTAAGAATATTTATATTATCTTAAAATTGAGTAATAGAAAAAAGAGAACACTCTGTCATGTGATAGTAATAGTTTCCTTTGTTTTTAGCAAAGACCATACTGGAATATTTGATTAATTTTTTCTTAATTAATTTTGTATCTCAATTAGCTGAGAACTTTCATCTCAGTAATCTAATGAACCATAAATTGCTGGACATTTACAATTAATGTGGATCCCTGGTAATTTTCTTTTTTTTTTTTAATTTCAAGTATCATGTGGATTATAAAGTTCCATGCATGTTAAGGCTTCTTCTGAGCTAACACTGTAACTCTTCAGGAGAATATACAGGAAATGAGCAGCTGACATTTGCACCATCTTGTCCTCGGTCCATTTTCCTGCAGTCAGCACCTAATTTCTTTCTTTTCTGCCTGCTGTCTGGTACATTTCTAGTGCTTTGTGTTTCATGTTACCATAGAGACAGGAGGTACTCCAAAGCCCTGGGAAGATGAGTAGAAGTTGGTCTTTGAGGAAACAGTTCCCGCTGGCAAGATAGAGAAGCCCGAGGCAGGAATCTATAGCTGTAAATGGGAAGAGGGAATTGTGTGTTCCGATCCAACTATGTGTCCATGGAGTCTCAGGAAGCACAGGCCCAGTCTGTGCTGCATTAAAAATGAATTGTTTACTGAAGCCAAGTGTTCAGAGATCTCAGTGCAGCCCGGAACCAAACTTAGTGTTTTATTTGCAATAAAGTAACAGAAGTAACATTGACCTATTCCTTTTACAGTTCCTCATTAAAAGGGTGCTAGCAGCTTCTAAGAAGGGTCCTCTTTGCCTGACTTCGTTTGCCGATCAAAAATCTCACCTTAGAAATGTGGATCAATATTCTTTGACTCAGTCGAAACCATCAAAAGTCATATTACAGTTTGAGTACAAAGGGCTCTACAATTAGCACCCAAATCATTGATCCAAATACACTAGTTCTAGAAATGAGTAGTTTATACATGGGTGGGCAAAGTATGTTTACAGTTATGAGTGTTCAAAACATAGTTTATTCTTGTATTAGTATTTATTAATGTGTATTTTTCCATGTAAACAACTATAAACCTACTTTTGACCACCCCGTGTTTACCTTAAGTTCTCATATACTCTTTTCATATTTTAGATATATAAGTTAAAGCTTTTCAACATTTATCATACTTAATGAATTGTTATATTCCTACAATATTATTCTAACTCATACTTAATATTTTGTATTTAGGAGAAAGCTGTTTAAAATATTTAATCATATAGATTTTTTTTCTCTCGCTTTTTCCTTACAGATATTCTGTGGTAAGACTTTGTAGGGAAAGGGGGGAGAGAAAAATGAAAATCTTAAGAACAAAATAATGTGCAAAGGAATTTTAAAAGAACAAATGTTATTTTGTACATTTAAAACCATTCTTTTTTTTTTTCTTGAGTGGGTAAAATGCATACCCAAAGTGTTTGCTAGATTTTTGTCACACATCTAGTAGTCTAAGCAGGGAAAGAGTTCAGGGAAACTTGGAAAACATCAACATATCTTCCTAGGTTACAATCCCAGGGCATAGTATGCAAAATTGTACTTCAGAGGAAGAAGGCCAGTAATCTGTATATAGAGTAAGGTTGAGTAAGGTCCTTTGAGGCACTCACTTTCCTCAAACTGACAGTAGGAGGCAGTAGGATATTAGTCTGAGCTGCTGTCTTTAAGGTAATAGCTATGACTCAAGGCAGATCTTTTTTCTTCTTCTTCTTTTTTCTTTTTTACTCATTTTCTAGAAATACATGAAACCAAAATCTTAGAAGTAGTTTCAGATTTCATAATGAAACTTGGTACCATCAATCCAGTACAAGATAATGTCGCTGGGCTATGAATAGATCAATCAGAAAAGGCAAGTCTGTTAGCTTCTAACAGTGGCAACTCTGTGCACCTCGGTTCCAATTTGAATAGGAGAATGGCAAGAAATAAAGGCCAATCTCATTTTGGAAAGGAGAGTCACATTTAGTGTTAGATCCTCCTAGTTTTCACTGACTTACTAAAATGTGTCTAGAACTATGAGGTAAAAGTACAAGAGTCTCTGAATGGTGGCCTGGTCTTCCTGTACTTCAGTGGCTAGATAAGCATGTCAACAGAGAGAGTAGCACCAGTCGGCATGTAATTGTTACCATTCACCTTTCATGACTGCATTTTGAACTTTAGCCATTGTCTATTTCACCACTCACAAAAGCTACATAAATCCAAATTACCTAGGAATGTCCAACTGTTCCTCTTTATATAAGACAAAATCACAATGAAATGCTAAATTTTGGGACATTGCATTCTTTCATTTATTTTTATGTAGCTAAAAAAGTAATAATGTTTAAAAAAAGCATTTTCCTTCTGTAATAACTGATTTTGTTAATAGTTTAGCTTTCATGTATTGACCTAATTTTAATAAGGTCTGTATTTTGGAATTACCTCAGTTTTAGCAATGTATTTATAACTGCAATTATTTCCCTATGTAATTCAAACAGCACATATTTATTTGATAACTAACCATGAGTAGTGTACAATCGGTGACCAGAGAACAAAACCAAGTTTACTAGTCCAAACTACATAGGGAAATAAATTTATTTCTAATATTGAGGAAAAGATTCCAAAATACATACCCATACAAGGGTGGGTTTTGTGATCTTGATTCTATCACTTTTTCTCTAGACAAGTCAACTACACATCCCTATATAGTGACTTAAATAAATTATAGAAGTACTTTTAGTAAATATGGGTAAATGAACAATATTAATTTCCATTAGGATATGGGTTATTCCAGTTTGAACTTTAACTTTTAACTAAAGTTTAAAAATTGTTTTATAATTTCTAATTTTTTAAATAATAATTATTAGGTTTTCAATAGTACAAAATTCAACGTGGAATGAAGTTACTCACCACTTAAATTTTCTATAAAGATATCCCACTCAAAAATGTTACAAGTAATTGCCCTGGTAGAAACTGCAGTTGGATCTGTGTTGTCAGTACTGTAGCCAGTGGCCATATGTGGCTCCTGAGCTTTGGAATGGGGCTGGTCTGAAATGAGACTATAGGTACTGAAAGCTTAACATACGTATTTGGTTTCAAAGACTAATGTCTCTCCCTCCCGCCCGCCCCCCCCCCCCAAAAAAAAGAAAGTTAAAGATTCTATTAATATATTTTACTTTGCTTACATGTTGAAATTATGATAGTTGACATTTGGTTAAGAAAAATACATTTTTTAAATCAATTTTACTGATTTTCCCAATATTTAATGTGGCTTCTAGAAAATTTTAAGTTGCATATATGGCCCAATTTTGTGACTCTCATAACATTTCTATTGGACAGCACTGTCCTGAACTCAGTGCTGTGACCTCACGAGACCAGAATGCACAAAATTATGCATTAATCAAAAGTGATATGTCATCAGTTTGTTCCTTAGGTAATGTTATTCCAAAGTGTTTTTTTAAAGGATATATATGAAACATTAAGTGAAACAGGTGGTAAAATTATGCTATGCTTAGGTTCAGTCACTTAAGAAATAATGTATTAAGCACTCATTAAGAGGCAGGCACTATTATTCTAAGTACAGGAAGTCCTCAAGTAACACTTTTAATTAATGTTGTTTTGTTATACTATTGATGAGAAAATAAAAATCAACTTCCATTGGGGGCCACTGTCTGTGTGGAGTTTGCATGTTCTCCCCATGTGTGGGTTTTCTCTGGATAATCCGGTTTCCACCCACATCCCAAAGATGTGCACGTTAGGTGAATGGGTGTGTCTGCATTGTCCCAGTGGGAGGGAGTGTGGGTGAGTGTGAGTGGCCTTGTCCCGGATGGGTGCCTGCCTTGTGCCTTGAACTGCCAGGATGAGCTCTGGCTAGCACAACCCTGAACTGGAATAAGTGGTTGGAAAACAATTATTTTCTTTGCTTTAATTAATCTTTCTTAAATGTGTGTATAGCTAACAGTTTTTCAGTGTTCAATATTAGAAGTGTTTGGGGTCTTTAGAAATTTGGTGTTGTTTTTGTGACCAGAAATATGCAGAGTAGCCTGAGACAGCTGTCAGTAATCAATAGCAGGACAGGTGAACAGATACTATGGTTTGTTTAAGTATGAAGGGAAAACTGCTTTGGTCTCAAAAGTTTCATGTTTTAAATGTGTTGTTTGAAGAGATCCTGGTGATACAGATGCATCAGGAGGCTGAGGCGCACAGAGTGAAGCTCTCCTGTTAGGGCTGGAGGTGCAGGTGTTATGTCTCCTTTCAAGAGGAGAAAAGGGTAAAGGGGCAGAAAAGTGGGCCAAGGATGAAATAGCCACACAGAGAGAGGTATTGTCATGTGTGGGAGGGGTTTGGGAGGTAGAATAAATTATCAATGATGGCTAAAAGTGAATCATCAAAACGTAGAAGAGTAAGCATCTGAGAGAGCATTCTAATGAGCAGCCCGGAGGCTTGAGTGTTGTCTCCGGCTCTGCCTGAAAGTTGTGTCTGCTGCGTAAACTTTATGTAAAACAAGGTAAATGTACCACGTCATCTCTCTCACAGGATTGCTATAAGAATCAAATGAGTGGATGTTTGAAGAAAGTGTTTGCAAAATATAGAGTAGCCATATATAAAGGTAATATGAATATGAATAACATTCTGTAATTACTTATGACACCAGCTGTCCAGAGTTAGGCCAAATTTCACAGCACTCTAAAAGACTGCCCTTACTTCAACACCAGCTGCAAGTTTGGGGGTTCCCAATGTTGACCAGCTGGCTGCAACTGGGTGTGTTTTACTAGCCCCTCAGGTTTGATAATCCACTACAGTGACTCCTAGAGTTCAGGAAGTGCTATACTTACTGTTACAGCCTTTTTATAGTAAAACTAGAGGCCCGGTGCACAAAAATTTGTGCACTCGGGGGGGTCCCTCAGCCCGGCCTATGCCCTCTTGCAGTCTGGGACCCCTCGGAGGATGTCCACATGCTGGCTTAGGCCCGCTCCCTGGGGAATCAGGCCCAAGCTTACAGTCAGACATCCCTCTGGCAGCCCGGCAGCTCTCGGGGGATGTCCACTTGCCAGCGGGGAGCAGGCCTAAGCTGCAGTCGGACATCCTTAGCGCTGCTGAGGAGGTGGGAGAGGCTCCCACCACCACCACTATACTGGCAGCCATCAGCCTGGCTTGTGGCTGAGCAGAACTCCCCCTGTGGGAGCGCACTGACCACCAGGGGGCAGCTCCTGCATTGAGCGTCTACCCCCTGGTGGTCAGTGTGTGTCATAGTGACCAGTCATTCCCAGTCGTTCTGCTGTTAGGGTCAATTTGCATATTACCCTTTTATTACATAGGATAGAGGCCTGGTGCACGGGTGGGGGCCAACTGGTTTTCCCTGAAGGGTGTCCTGGATCAGGGTGGGGGTCCTGCTGGGGTGCCTGGCCAGCCTGGGTCAGGGGCTGATGGCTGTTTTCAGGCTGGCCAAACCCCCTTCAGGGTGGGGGTCCCTACTGGGGTTCCTGGCCAGCCTGGGTGAGGGGCTGATGGCTGTTTTCAGACTGACCAAGCCCCCCTGGCGACTGAAGCTCCCAGCCTTTCCTTTTTTTGTTTTATTTTTATTCGCTCCAGCTCCATGGCCATGGCTACTGGAAGCAGGTATCGCAGGGGCAAGCAAGCCTCCTGCTCGCTCCAGCTCCATGGCCACAGCCTGCTGAAAGCAGATATCTGGGGTTTATTTACCTTCTATAATTGAAACTTTGTTGCTTTTGAGTGGAGCTCAGAGCCGGCAGCAGGCTGGCTTCCTCCATCACTGGAGCAAGCAAGCCTCCTGCCTGCTCCAGCTCCGTGGCTGCCAGCCGCCATCTTGGTTGGGTTAATTTGCATATAGTTGCTCTGATTGGCTGGTGGGCATGGCTTAAGGCATAGCGAAAGTATGGTCAATTTGCATGTTTGTCTATTATTAGGTAAGATGACACAAGTCAGAACTAGCCAGATAGAGACCACACATAGTGTGGGGCCTTGGAACGTCCCAAACATGAAGCTTCTGTTGTCCTCGGGGATGCATTTCCCCCCCCACCCAGAACATCAGTGTGTGACAATATGTATTACCAACCAGGAGAACTCACCTGCACTCAGTGTCCAGAGTTTGTGTTGAGGCTTCGTTCCTTAGACCTGATTTATAGGTAACATGATAGAGCTCAGTCTCCACCTTCCAACCCTCTAACCTCCATCGGTCTTTCTGATGTGCCCAACCACATCCTCAATCACTTATTACCGTAAACTAGCTAGGAGCCCACCATGAACAGTAAAGGCACTCCTGTCACTGTTAATTCCAAGGGTTTAGTGGCAACCTCCCAGAAACTTGTAAAAAGACCAACTAAAATTTTATTACATACCTTCTAGAAAGTGTTGCAAGTGTAAGAAAATGAAGCATGAGAAAATTCCATTTGAGTTTAGGGTTTTTGAGGTGTCTGGTAAGTTTGTAGGGAGCAGTTTCAATACAGAAGTATGAAGGAAAGCCAAATTAGAATTTGCTAATAATTGGTTAGAAACTTGAGAGAGAAGAAAGCAAATATAGAAAGGAGCATTGAACAAAAGTATTATATTACAAATCAGAAAGGTAAGTAGTTGAATGGAAGGATTTACATGGCTATTCTCTTCAAAGGAAACAGGCTGGACTCACCCTGGATGTTCTTTGCTCAGAGCTGCACCCTCTGAACTCCTTCTAGCCAGTGGTCAGTGAGGGAGGCCCAGCATAGGGAATTGGAAAATGGCAGTGCTGGCTTTGAAGTTTATTTAAAAGGGCAGTGATATAGAACAAGACTGAATGGAAGTGCATATATGATGGGTTTCTGGAAATTCTTTTTAAAAAAAGTTCTAGATTAATTGTCAGGTATCTCCTTTATTCAGAGAGATATCTTTTATTTATCATCCTCTGCTTTGTCTAATTTGTTCGAAGTGGGGAAGTATTGTTTTGTTGTTTTTACATATGGTTTCAATAAGGGTTTCTTGGCACTCCTAAAAGACTTTATATACAAAGAGCCCCTTTGCTCTTTTTATCATTTTTATACATTTTCAATATAAAAGGTAAAATAAACAGCAAAATGAAGCTAAGGGAAGACAATTATTTATAACATCAGTAAATCAACTGTAAGAAAAGCCACAGGGATATGGGCTGCTGGCGGCCAGCACTAACTTCCGTTATTGCATAGATTAAAAACATATATTTGTCACACACTTCACTATCATGTAGACCCAGTAGTGCTTTAAAAATTGTATTTATGGGTCACTTTTTTCCCCCTCACGAAAGTAAAGTCATTGCTGAGGTGAAACAAACAGCTACTTAGTAGGTCAAAGTAATAGTTAAGAGCAAAAGGTGAAGGATTGCAAGGAGAGACCAAACTTCAGGAAGACTGAATAAATGCAGTCAGTTTAGGACACCAGAGTTCTACATCCTTTCTCCTGTCAAAGCTGCCACAGGCTCACCGTTGACCACAAAAGGCAGGAGCTCGATTTTATATTTCATCTGAGTGTTGGCACTTCTAAGAAGCTCATGCCCATTAGAACCACAATGTGATGGGGGATCAATACTGACTTAGAGGGAATAATGCCTCTTTCTGAACCATAACTGATATTTCCTGCAGCTGAGAGGTTTCCCAAGGACTGTCAGCCAGGGTGTTAGCTGGCCTCTCAGCTCAAGAAGCGTGCCCGTTGGCCGAGATATTTCCTCATTTGATGCCATGCTGCATATATTTATATTTACTTCTTTTGTCAGCAATTTTCCTGGTTTTCTCTGTCTTTTGTGTTACTCAAGAAACAATGGAAATGTTAGGATGGTGCAGTTTTTGTTTCTGGGTTTTTTTTTTTAGCTTTTTTTGTCATCCAAAAGGCCGTGTGGGATCCAACATTGATGTAGGTTAAGGCTTTTATGTTTAAGTCTAGTGAGAGTCTCTGTGTTTAAGAGCCATTCAACTTTTCAACAATTTTCAACTTTTTATTCACTTTCAGGAAAAAAAAAAAGGCTGTGGTGGGACTCCAGATTCAGTTCTTATAGTAAGAATCATAGGACAAAATAGATAGAAATAAGTGAGTTGTCCTGTGTTAAAGGAAAAGAGCATATATTCTCACCCTGTTTGTTTCTACAGAAGCGTAAATACAAGATATGTGGATTGGATTCCCTTACTGACCTGGTGCCGATCACCAGTGACCCTGGATACTGGCAGTGGTCCTAGACCATACTTCCCTCCAGACATCAAGTGTAACATCTTAGAGGGGGAGATAGCAGCCTTGGATTCAATTCATAAACTAA
Source organism: Myotis lucifugus (assembly GCF_000147115.1). Taxonomy (NCBI): domain Eukaryota; kingdom Metazoa; phylum Chordata; class Mammalia; order Chiroptera; family Vespertilionidae; genus Myotis; species Myotis lucifugus. The sequence goes on from NW_005871122.1 coordinate 1,591,962, forward strand.
TAGCACAGACTTTTTCTCTTTGGAGAGTTATACAGTCATTCTAGTTTGCCTCAGTATTTTTCATTTCCACTTTAAAAACTGTATTGATAAGGATTTGAGTTGATGGGAAATAGAAAATGCTTCTCTTTTTCTTGATACCCCAGTCCTGTCTTTGATTGAAAGAGTTCATGTGTCCAAGGTATGCCATTTTGTATGCAACTATCTAATTCTTTATGAGAAGGACAAGCCCACTGGCCTGAAATTACAATTTATTTCATGCCTCTGAACACCTATATGGAGTTCGCTCCAACGTACAGGGTTTTGGCATCTACTGAAGGTTTGAACAGAGCCTTCTAGAAATTAAGTGCATGTTTTCATTGCAGTAAGTACATGGAATTTGGATCTCTGGTTCAGCCCAGATGAAGCCACCAACAGGAGGCTTTTAAAATAATAGTAATAACAAGAGACACCTGGCCTTGAACCAGTGTTACCATAACATGTTTGTATAACAGTGAACTTCCATTTGGGGACTTCCTCTAATGGTGAACATTTTCTCTAGGTGCAGTAGATAGAAGAGTCCTCCAACCCAACTTCATTTATCTACTTTGCAGTGTAAAACTCCACTCCCTCTGTTCTACCTTTTGGATCTCCCATGACTGGGGACTGGATAGAAGCTGTGGGATGCTGAGAGAGAAATGTGAGGGCTGGAGAAATTTCTCACAGAGCTGTAAGCTCATTGTTAACAAAGCCCTGTGTACGTTCTTTTTATTTTCTTCAGCAGTCTCAGGAATAGCCTCTTTTTATCTCGCCCTGTCTGTTGCTGCTCATGAAAGATTCTCCACCTGAAACCACAGAGGAGTTAAATACCAGCTTGGTTTTTCTCTTATCATTTTGTCCCTAAAGCATGCTCACAGCTATTGTGGAGTTTTCTCAAAAGGACAGAAATGCTCTTGCCTGCATTGGCCCGCCCATTGTTATCCATCTTAGCCTTAGAAGAAGTTCAAAGAACAAACTCGAAAAGGAAACCCAGGCTCTGCTGGGCATTTCATCCTTAGATCTGGCAAAGGTCAAGTAAAGGAAGACCAAAATATCCAAGTGGATATATACAGTCCTTGTTTTTAGCACCTCGCAGTTTATTAGTGACCTTGTTAGGAGCTGTTTCGGAAGAGCAGAAGGTCAAAAGCATCATTGGAGTGACTTCAAGACAAACATGGGAAGAGAGGAGCTGAGATAGCAAGTAAGGGCAATTTCAAGAGGTTTTGCTGTGCAGACAGTCAACAGGTTTGATTTTTGAGGTAGTAGAGCGGATGTGGAGTCAAAGAATTTTTTTTTCCGAAAGGTTAGGGTTATCACAACATACTTGTATACTGAAGAGAACGGGCACATGAAGAAGGAAACCTTTATGAAGTGGTAGTGAGGACACAGCAGTCAGAGGCATGTCCTTGAATAGACAAGCAGTAGTAGTATGTGGTGCTACCTTGAGGGGCTGTCCTCAGGTAGCAGAGCAGATCCTAACAGGAGGGAAGGCGTGTGTGTGCATTCAATGTGGAGACAGTAAGTGTGGGGGGCAAGGAGAGCTTGTGGGGGTTGGTTCTCTCCTGATTGCTTCTATGAATGAGTTAAATAAGAGTGAAGGAGATCATGCTGGATGTTTGAAAAGAGAGAAGATGTGAAATAGTTGTCTAGGAGAAGGGAGGCGTGCATGGAGTGGGCAATTGTCATGGAATGATGGTTGTACTTGAAGTTTATAGTCATGAATTTAAGTGACGCCAGGAAAAGAAAGTACTGTGTGCTATGGTAGTTTACATAGGTATACTATCTGCTCTTCAAAGTTATAGGGAGAATTAGATGTGTTAGAAAGCATTTTGAAAATCACTTCTCAGCCTTTTGGCTAAGATCAAGCGTCGAGAAACCATTTTGAAGAATTAAGTACAGGACATCATTATTATGAAACTTAGCCTTGAATTACTTAGCACTTTTCCTTGGCAAAAAGCTTTTCAAATTTCTTTAAGACAGCCTTAGTATCTCTAGAGACAGCATTTGGCTTCTGCCGCTGATTTACTTGGTAACTAAGTCTAAGCGATGACTTAACCTCCTTCTGCTTTTATCTCTCAATCTACAAAATGAGGCTGGTAATGTTTAAAGTGCAACAACTGCTTTATAAATGAAGGTGCTATATATGTATAAGTACAAGCTATTAATAAAATGGTGTTTCAGCCCTGACTGTCATGGTCACCAGAAAGTCAGGGAGGTCAGAGCATCTGAAAAAGTCCCGAGTCTTGGGTGGTAGACGCCTCCCTTGGAGAGCTTGGGAAGGAGGAAGGAAAGACAAGTGTCTTAAATTAGGTGTCACCCACAGTATTTCCTTTAATTCTCATCAGTACTCTCTGAGGCTAATTAATAGAAACCTGAAATCCAAAAGAGATTAAGTAACCTGTGAAAGCCACGTTGTAGACCTTAGATTTCAACCCAGATTGACCTTAAAATCCCATTTTCTTCTCACTTTGCCTCATGTGGAATTGGGCATGATGCATGATAGCCATAGAAGGTACAAAACAATATATGTATATATGTATCCTATATAATAACAGGCTAATACACAACCGGAACAACCGGTTGCTATGACGTGAGGTGATCATCAGGGGGCAAAGCTGCCCCCTAGTGGTCAGTGTGCTCCCATAGGGGGAGCGCTGCTCAGCCAGAAGCCGGGCTTACGGCTGGGGAGCAAAGCGGCGGTGGCGGGAGCTTCTCCCACCTCCACTGCAGTACTAACGATACCCTCAGGGGATGTCTGCCTACCGGCTTAGGCCCTAGAGGGCACAGGCCAGGCTGGGGGACCACCCCCCGCCCAGTGCATGAATATTGTGCACTGGGCCTCTAGTACATATATAATAGACCTATATTTTTTTTAGTCCAGTCTCTTCACTGCCATCAGATATTCGACTGGAGTTGCCCTGTAGCAGAATAAACTACTTTGTTGTAGATATCATCATGATAAAGTCGTTTACAAGAAATCAAATGACAAGAAAAGACAGAAACATCAGGGTGAAGGAGTAGTAAGCTGACTAAATATTTGCACTTAGCGACAAATGCAGTTTTCAAACACATTTTAGGACAGAAGGATGGATGCTAGAAAATAAATGTGTGTGGTCGTGGGAACTGCAGGAATACCATGTGCACTGTGCCCTTTACTGCAAATGCAATATGTATCTTAGAAACTATAGAGCACAAACTGCTCTAAGAGAAAATCACTGCTCTAGTAGATTTTGATTTTTGAGTAACAATTACCCACCTGATAGAGAAGGTGATAGGAAAAGTATATTTATTTTCTTCCAACAGCTAAAAGGTGATCATACTTCTAAAATTTGTTGAGAATGTCCAAGAAAGTGTGTAAAATACTCATCCATCACTGGAAAGCCCCTGGTCAGGAAATGACAGTGCAGTAAATATCTTCAGCGGCCACCTTTTAATGCACAAGCTGTTCTCGGTTGGAACTTTCAGCACTCACATAAAACACACTGTCATGAGTGACTGCTTGTGCTCCAAAGTCATTACTATTGGGATAATGGAACATCTCTCAGCGAATAACCAAAAACTTTAAATGTCACGTCACTTCAAGCCATTTCAAGCCCCATTCAAGGTTACATGGATATTGAGGGTGTCTGTTTTTTCATGGTTGGAGGTCTGTGAGAGCGATCATTCCTATGGTTGTGCAATGTGAGAGTCAGTTAACTAAAAGGAAATCCGGTATTCTTTGGGAAAGTTAATCAGCCAGAGCCATTTAGTCATTAGCTATTGCACCTCTTTCCTTAGAGCCTTGATAAGTCAGCATCACTGTCACTTACCAATAAAGGAAAATATGTGTGTATGTGTACCTGTCAGTATGTGTATGTGTGTATATATTTGACAATTAAATTATAACCTAATTCTGTTTTGCTAGCATGTTTTAATAATTTGCCTGTCAAGTTCATTGTTTCTTTTAGGGGAAATCATTGACTTTTGAAATTCCAATAGAAACTTTTCTCTTTTGTTTTGTTCAAAAAGGAAATTATTATTCAAACTAATGCTTATCTTGGATCATAGAGTGTGGAAATCATTTCTTTGCCCAATGTATGTTTATTGAACACCTACTTTGCTCCAGGGCCATTTCAGCCACCAAAGTTGCAGCATATTTAAAACAATGTTCCTGATATCTCAGGGCTCACATTCTAATGAAGAGATAGACATTGGACAAGTAAACAAGTAAAGGATGTGTCCAGTGGCTATGAGTTCTTTTTTTTTTAAATATATTTTATTGATTTTTTACAGAGAGGAAGGGAGAGAGATAGAGAGCCAGAAACATCAATGAGAGAGAAACATTGATTAGCTGCCTCCTGCACGCCCCCCACTGGGGATGTGCCCGCAACCAAGATACATGCCCTTGACCGGAATCGAACCCGGGACCCTTGAGTCCACTGGCCGATGCTCTATCCACTGAGCCAAACCGGCTCCGGCTGGCTATGAGTTCTATGCAGGGAAAGATGAGGGGATAAGGAGATACTGTGATGCAAAGAGTAAGTATCATTTTAGATGGATGGTCAGAGAAGACCTCTCTTTAGATGGCATTTGAGCAGAGACCTGGATGAAATACAGAACCAAGCTTTGATGATAACTGAGTGATAGGCATTTCAGGCATAAAAGAAGGAAATAGCATAAGTGCTAATGAAACTATTGTCTATTTTTATTTCAGTTTATAACCTCTGCATGTTTATTTTAAATCTGTTGATTTTTAGTTTGATATATCTAAGAGGACCTATTTATTGAGAATAATTATTTTAAAATTTCATGATCTGCACAGTCCTAGCTCATCACAGTGGTAAATTTGATGTTTCTTCCTTCTTGTAGAAAATCAGAAGGTGCAGTTGACAGAAGGGTCACATCTACGCTACAATATCAATTGCAACTCAACAAGGACTCCAGTCGCCACGGAGCTTAATTATAACCGAGGCACTCACACTCACACGTCCACAGGGAGAGTCCAGGCAGCTGAGAAGGACGCCTGCCATGTAGAAAGCAGCAGAAAAAGGGAAATGGAACTTCTTGGCTCGGTTTCTAAAAATGAATCCCTTCCTGAAGTTGAAGCCCTGCTGGCAAGATTACGAGCTTTATAAATTAAACCGGCAAAAAAAATAAAATGAGTAAGCCAAATATAAAGCCACGCTCTGAGCTATAACACTTGAAAAAAATTGCTTTCTATGTAAGTTACTTTATATAATTTTAAATTATGATATCTATTAGAAAAATAAAGCTAAATACATGACTGCAATGCTTTTCCTATGTACTTGAGGTGGTGACTCATTTGGGATTGTAACGGGCTTTAACGTTTTCTGTATTTGGTGGTTAGGTTATACACAGTGTTTTAGAGACAGTAGGTGCCCATGCGTTCAGCAATATATCATCTTTCTAAGTCAACTGTAATTTCTACTTTATTATTTTCAACATTAACAACCCTCAAATCTTCAACCTCAAGTCTTGCTACCTATGTATGTGTTGTTTATATAGGTCCAGATTTCTCCCGAATTGGGATCTGCCTGCTATTAGCATAGTATCAAAAATATAAATCTGAAGATAACAGAGCTATGAGGAAATGATTGGTAAGCTCCTTACCATCATTGAATTCATGTTAATTAGACCTGTAAGAAACTATAAGACCATTGAGCACATTTCCAAAAATGATGTAATAGGAATGTATGCACTCTGTAAAATGCATAAGCTTTTGTATGAAGCTGGAGATATATGGTATTACAATGCTGCTGAATCTCTTAGCCCACCCCACCCTGTCCCTGTCCCACCCTCTTCCCCGTAATTATGACTCTGGGATAGAATTTCCATTTTGAAACTTGCCAAGTAACAAATGTCTTTATTTCTGTGAAAAAAAACTTGGAATTGCAGTATGTTTGATCTGACAATCAATAACTTTAACAAAGATCTAAAAAAATGTTTCAGCTAAAGTTTTCTTATGCAAATGTTACACATGTGCTTCACTTGGGGCATCAAATTAACGTTGATAATTCCATATCAAAGAAAATAAACTTGTACTTGCACTAAATGAGAGAAATCATCTTTTCCTTTTTGTAGTTAGCATATTCTGTGGCTGAGCTGGAAATAGACTGTGCTATGCAGTCTCTCTAAGCATCTATTTTACTTTATTACCTGCAATAAGTAAGTGACTGCTCTTTTACCTACAGTTAAAAAGCAGTTATATGGAACTAGTCTGCGAGGTCCGCTGCTTTTTATTTCCTTGTTTAAGTTGCCACCTCCTTTCAGCTCCAACTTAATAAAGTTAATTAATTAGAACTATGAACCAGGCCCTGTTTATAGACATTGGGGAACAGAGTGTTATCCGTAGCCAGTGTGGCAATAAATTGTTCTTGTGTGTATTGCTGAAATGTGCAATTTGCCCTTCAATGCAATTCCTATTTTCCTGAACACAAATCCTAAAATCAAAAAAGTGAAGGATATTTACACATTTAAGCAGACAAGAACCCTAACAGGAAGAGAGAAGTTCAATGGAAGAATTCTAATTATAGGTTCTTAACATGATTTTGCAAAGACTTGGGCTTTTCAGAAACAAAACTGAAATTCAACCAGGTAGTTTGGATACACCAGGCGGCAGGTAAACACTCTGAAAACTTGGAGCTAAGGATCAACCAACAGAGAGAAGCAGCCGGGAGAATAAAGGGAAGTAAAAATGACACAAACTCCTGGGGACAGAGAGGGCGGCACCAGATCCAGCAGTCAGCTTCCAGAGCATCTGTCTGCCGGAGCCTGAGGCTAGCACAGCGACTGCAGTGGCCCACATCCCCTCTCCCAGACTCACTGACAGGAGCCTGTTCTGAGTAGGCCTGATAGGAAGACCATAGCTGTGAAGACAAAAACACAAGAGTTGATAGAGGTGCCAACCAAGAAGCCAATCACTTTGTTATTTTCTTGATAGCTGTCTGTTCAACAAGGGGCTAGATGAATAGAATTAGGGTGTATTTTTTTGTTTGTTTCTTTTTGTTTTTGTTAACTGATGATTAACAAGGACATTTTCCATTGATTTTTAGAGAGAAGGAAAGGGATGGGGAGAGGGGCCGGGGAGCGAGCCTGCAACCGAAGTACGTACTCCCGACTGCAATCAAACCCAGGACCCTTCAGTCCATGGGCCAACATTCCATCCACTGAGCAACACCAGGTAGGGCTAGAATTAGGGTTTTAAAATTCGCAATATTCCTTTAGCCAACTGGAAATGAAAACTATACTAATGACCTTTACCTGGAGGGTGGGTAGTGAGGTACAATTTTGCATTTCTGAGCAGTTTGTTCAATTGAAAGAGCAGTTAAAAGGCCCATCCGAAACCACCTGACAGAGCTCAGTGCCCTTGATGAGGATGTTCTGTCTGGGCTGGTGACAAACCCCAAATAGATTCCCCTCCTCTTTCCCTCAGGCCAGTGTAGAGAATGTAGCAAGAACATAGAGACAAGTAAGTGATCACTGAGTTGTCCAAGAGCAAAGACCTGCAGCTAACAAGTTTTCCCAATCAGTGTAATTTTTAAAATAAGGGAAGCAGAGAGTCCTGCTGAAGATGCCCAAGTAAGTAAACGCTGAACTCACCTCTTCTCACAACCGTATCAAAATTACAGAACAATCATTGAAGACCACCTGAACACTAGCCGAACAGAATTCCTATTACTAAGAATATTAAGAAGTCATACGGAGACTGATAGGAGGGATGGAGTCAAGAATTAGGCTGGTCCCACACCCTCAGTGTGATGATTAAGAATCAGGTGGAGCCCTAATCGGTTTGGCTCAGTGGATAGAGCATCAGCCTGCGGACTGAAGGGTCCCAAGTTTGATTCCAGCCAAGGGCATGTACCTTGGTTTCGGGCATATCCCCAGTAGGGGGTGTGCAGGAGGCAGCTGATGGATGTTTCTCTCTCATCTGTGTTCCTAACTATCCCTCTCCCTTCCTCTCTGTAAAAAAAAAAAAAAAAGAATCAGGTGGAGGTTCCATCTAAGGAACAAGGGCTCCCAGCCTCAAACCGGGCTCCGCAGACTGGGGCACCAGCTCTAGGAAGAAGAGTCCCTATAACATCTGGCTGTAAAAACCAGCTGGGATTGTGTCCAAGCAAGACAATGTGCTATGAGAGCCCTAGGCACTGCAGGGCTTAAAGGGCCCAAGCACAGACTCACTCACAAGCAGACACTCAGCTCCAGTGCAGGGGCTGCATCTTGAAAAGCACCAGGCACATACTGGCAGGAACTAAATTGCCTAGCTTCAGGGTGAGGGTTGGAGGTCAGGGCTTGGATGGAACTACTGGCAGACACCACTGGCAGACACCACAGTTCCTCTGGCTCCCCTTGTGCAGCTGGCAGGCACAGGTAGGCACCAAATCTGAACACACCATTAACACTGTCTGCCCACCATGGTGATCCTGAGACCCTACCCCACCCAACTTGCCCACCTAGCCCAGACTTCTTCCAGTGAATTTTCCACACATGTGGTCTGCCTCAGGTGATGCTGCAGACTTTCCTAAATGTCTCAAAGATCCACAAATTCCAAACAAGCAGTGGCCAGCCTTAGCATGCTTTGTACCACCTTCTAAGTCAGCGGTTCTCAACCTGTGGGTCGCGACCCCTTTGGCGGTCAAACAACCCTTTCACAGGGGTCGCCTAAGACCATCCTGCATATCAGATATTTACATTATGATTCATAACAGTAGCAACATTACAGTTATGAAGTAGCAACGAAAATAATTTTATGGTTGGGTCACAACATGAGGAACTGTATTTAAAGGGCGAAAAGGTTGAGAATCTAAGTGGTCCCAATCCTGTGACTAGTGTAGCCAGCCTAGGTTTGCAGAATAGCCTTTTCTAGGTGCCTCTTAAGTCCAGTACAGGTGGCAGCCAAAGACAATCACTTAGTAGCTGCTACAAGGTGGTCCTGGACCAGGCAGTGCAGCAGCTGAGCGTGGCCTGCAAAGGAGCCCTCCTAAGAAGCGCCAGAAGCAGCATAGCCAGTGGTCAGCTTCAGACCACACCAGAGCAACACCCAACTAGCGCCACAAACAACACACCCAAGGGCAGACTTGGCAGGCTCCAGAGCCCTGTTAAAGCAATCCCACTCCTTGGGATGAGTCCCACACAACAGCTTATCTGCTGTAGTCACAGCCAGTCCTTACAGCCTGATGATAATCCCATCCACTGTAATGCCAACAGCAGTCAAGGCTCTACTACAACAGAACACCTGGCTCAGGTGACCATGAAGACTGTACCACTGAGCCCCACAGGACAACTTCTACATAAGGCCACTCTGCCAAGACTGGAAGGCATAAATAATCTACCTAATACATAGAAGCAAACACAGGGAGTAATCTAAAATGAGAAGATAAACATGTCCCAAATGAAAAAATAGAAACAAAAATCTGAAAAATGAACTAAACGAAGTGGAGACAAGTATTCTACCAGATACAGAGTTCAAAACACTGGTTATAAGGATGTACAAAATAGAGAGGAGAAAAATAGAGAACTTCAATAGAGATAGAAAGCATGAAAAAGAACCTGTCAGAAATGAAAAATATAATAACAAATTAAGAATATATCACAGGGAATCAATAACAGATTAGATGAAGCAGAGAATCAAAATAGTGGTAAATACCCAATCAGAACAGCAAAAGGACTAAAAAAGAAAAGAGAATTCAAAGGACCTCTGGGACAACATCAAACATAAGAACATTTATATTATGGTAGTACAAGAAGGAGAAGAAGAAAACAAGGGATTGAAAACCTATTTGAAAAAATAATGGCTAAAAACTTCCCTACCTGGTGAAAAAAATAGACTTACAAGTCCAGGAAGTACAGAGGGTCCCAAACAAGATAAAGCCAAAGAGGTCTGCACCAATACACACCATAATTAAGGTTATTAATTGCCAAAGGTTAAAGACAAAGAGAGATTCTTAAAGGCAGCAAGAGAAAAGCAATTAATTACCTATAAGGGAGCTGCCATAACTGTCAACTCATTTATCAACAGAAACTTTGCAGTCCAGAAGGGATTGGCAAGACATATTCAGGTGATAAAAAGCAAGGCCCTATGACCAAGATTGCTCTCCCCAGCAAGGCTATCCTGTAGAATTGAAGGAGAGATAAAAAGAATTTTCCAGGCAAGAAATACCTAAAGGAATTCATCATCATAAAACCAGTATTATAAGACATGTTAAAGGGACTTCATTAAGAAGAAGAAAATTTAAAAATAGGAATAATCAAATGGCAATAAATACATACCTATCAATTACCTTAAATGTAAATAAATTAAGTGTTTCAACCAAAAGACTAGGGTAGCTAAATAGATAAGAACACAAGAACGATACAAATTCTACCTACAAGAAAACCATTTCAGATCAAGACACACAGACTGAAAGTAAAGGATAAAAAAAGATGTTTCATGCAAATAGAAATGACCAAAAAAAAAAAAAAAATGCTGGGGTAGCAATCCCTCTATCAGGTAAAACATACTTTAAAACAAAGGTTATAACAAGAGACAAAGACATTTTATAATGATAAAAGGATCAATCCAAAAAGAAATTATGCTTGTAAACATTTACCCACCCAGTGAAGGAGCACTTAAATACATAAATCAATTATTGATGGACACAAAGGAGAAATCGACAGTAAAAGTCATAGTAGGGGACTTTAACACCCCATTGACATCAGTGGATAGATCATCTGGACAAAAAATCAAAAGGGGATACAGCAGCCTTAAATAAGAATTAGATCAGGTGGGTTTAATTGATATTTTTAGAACATTTTACCCCAAAGCAGCAGAATATACATCCTTTTCAAGTGCACCTGGAACACTTTCCAGAATAGATCACATGTTAGGCCACAAAACAACTCTTAATAACTTTAAAAATACTGATATCAAGCATCTTCTCCAATCACAATGGTATGAAGCTAGAAATCCATTATAAGAAAACTGAAAAATACAAAAACACATGAACACATGAAGGCTAATAACATGCTACTAAACAATGAATGGGATAACAATGAGATCAAGGATGAAATCAAAAGACACCTTGAGAAAAATGAAAATGAAAACACAGCAACCCAAAATTTATTGGACACAGCGAAAGCCATCCTAAGAGGGAAATTTATAGTAATACAGACCTTCCTTGAGAAAGAAGAAAAATCTCAACCTGTCTAATCTTACACCTAAAGGAACGAAAAAAGAATAATGAACAAAGCCCAAATTGAGTAGAAGGAAGAAAATAATAATATCAGAGTGGAAATAAATTTAATAGTCTTTAATAAAAAAAATAGAAAAGATTAATGAAACCAAGAGCTGCTTCTTTGAAAAGACAAACAAATTGATAAACCTTTAGCCAGACGCATCAAAGAAAAAAGAGAGAGGACCCAAATAAATAAAATCAGAAATGAAAGAGAAGTCACAACCAGCACCATAGAAATACAAAGAATTATTAAAAATACTAAAAACAAGTTATGCCAACAAATTGGACAACCTGAAAGAAGTGGATAAATTCCTGAAAACCTACAATCTTCCCAGGCTGAATCAGGAAGGAACAGAAAATCTAAACAGTCCAAGAAGTATTAATAAAATCAAATCAGATTTTTATTTTTGTAATAAAAAACTCCCAACAAACAAAAGTACTGGAGCAGATGGCTTCACAGGTAAATTTTACCAAACATTCAAAGAAGAATAACAACCCTTCTCAAAGTATTTAAAAAATTGAAGAGGAAGGAAGGCTCCCCAACTTTTTATGAGGCCAGCATTACCCTGATACCAAAATCAAACAAAGACACTACAAAAGAAGAAAATTACTGGCGAATATCCCTGATGGAACATAAATGCAAAAATTCTCAGCAAAATATTAGAAAACCTAATTTAGCAATACATTAAAAAGATCATATACCAAGATCAAGTGGAATTTATTCCTGGTATGCAAAGTTCGTTCACTATCCACAAATCAACATGGTATACCACATAAAATGAAGGATAAAAACCATATGATCATATCAATAGTTGCAGAAAAAGATTTTGACAAATCCAGCATTCATTTATGATAAAAACTCAGCAACGTGTGTTTAGAGAGAACATTTTCTAATGTAATAAAAACCATATATGACAAACCCACAGCTAACATACTCAATAGTAAAAAAAATTAAAAGCTTTTTTATAAAAAAAAAAAGTAACAATTATGGATGTCCACTTTCCACTTTTATTTAATTTGGTATTAGAAGTCCTAGACACAGCAATCAGACAAAAAGAAATAAAAGGCATCCAAATTGGAAAGGAAGAAGTAAAATTCATTATTTGAGGATGACATGATACCCTACAGAGAGAGCCCTAAAGATTGCACCAAAAATTTTTGTAGTTAATGAGTTCAGTAAAGTAGTGGGATATAAAATTAATATTCAGAAATTAGTTCCATTTTTATACACCAATAACAAACTATCAGAGAAATTATAAAAACAATCCCATTTACAATTGCATTTAAAAAAGAATAAAATACCTAGAAATACATTTTATCAAGTAGATAAAAGACCTGTACTGGAAAACTATAAAACTATAAGAAGAAAGAAGTTGAAGAAGATACAGATATGAAAGCATTTAATGTGCTCATGAATAGGAAGATTTAACCTCATTGAAATGTTCATACTACTCAAAGAAATCTATAGAGTAAATGCAATCCCTATCAAAATACAAATGCTATATTTCACAGAACTAAAATAAATAATCCTAAAATTTATATGGTACCACAAAAGATCCCAAAGAGCCAAAGCAATCTTGAGAAAGAAGAACAAATTGGAGGTATTATGCTACCTGATATCAAACTATACTACCAGGCTATCTATAATAATAAAAGTATAACATGCTAATTAAACTGGACATCCTTCCGGAGGACCTTCCAGACAAAGCTGGGGCTGCGATGGAATCCTGGGTCCCAGGTGTCAGAGGGAAGCCAGTGCCGGCGGCCAGGGGAAGGGAGGCCTACTCTTTTTTTTTTTTTTTTATTGATCTTTTACAGAGGGGAAGGGAGAGAGATAGAGAGTTAGAAACATCGATGAGAGAGAAACATCGATCAGCTGCCTCCTGCACACCCCCCACTGGGGATGTGCCCACAACCCAGGTACATGCCCTTGACCGGAATCGAACCCGGGACCCTTGAGTCCGCAGGCTGACGCTCTATCCACTGAGCCAAACCGGTTTCGGCAGGAGGCCTACTCTTGCATGAATTTCGTGCATCGGGCCTCTAGTAGTAATTCAAATAGCATAGTACTGGCATAAAAACAGACATATAGACCAAATGGAACAAAACAGCCCAGAAAGAAATCCACACCTATATAGTCAATTAATGTATGACAAAGGAGGCAAAATATATGGCGTAAAGACAGTCTCTCCAATAAATGATGTTGGGAAAATTGGACAGATACATGTAAAAGAATGAAACTAGACCACTTTCTTGCATCATATACAAGAATAAAGTAAAAATGGATTAAAGACTTAATATAACACCTGAAACCATAAAACACCTAGAAGGAAACATAGGCAGTCAAATCTCACATTTCTCTTAGCAATAATTTTTTCTGCTATATCTCATTGGACAAGGGAAACAAAAGAAAAAATAAATTTGACTACATCAAACTAAAATGTTTTTGCACAGCAAAGGAAACCTACAGATTGGAAGAAGATGTTCACCAGTGATACATCTGAAAAGAGGTTAATATTTAACTTATATAAGGAACTCATACAATTTAGTACTGAAAAACGATTCAATTAAAATTTGGGCAGAGGACTTTGAATAGACACTTCTCCAAAGAGGATATACAGATGGCCAATAGAGATATGAAAAGATGCTCAACATCACCATAAGGGAAATTGAAATTGAAAACATAATATCTCTTCACATCTGTTAGAATGGCTATCATCAATAAATCTACAAACAAGTGTTGGTAAGGATGTGGAGAAAAGGGAACCCTCATGCACTGTTGGTGGGATTGCAAATTGGTGCAGCCACAATGGACAACAGTATAGAGGTTCCTCAAAAAATTAAACGTGACCCAGCAATTACACTTCTGGGTATTTATCCATAGAAATACAAAACACTAATTCAAAAAGATATATTTACAGCAGCCAAAATATGGCAGCAACCTAAGTGTCATCGATAGATGGATAAAAAGAGATGTAGTGCATATATGCAATGTAATATTACTCAGCCAGAAAAAAAAGGATGTCTTGCCATTTGTGACAGGATGGAACTAGAGGGCATTATTTTAAGTGAAATAAGCCAGGCAGAGAAAGACAAATACCATATGATTTCACTTATATTTGGAATGTAAAAAATAAAATAAACAAACAGAAACAAACTCATAGACACAGAAAATAAATTGATGGTTTCCAGATAGAAAGGTGGGTTGGGAAGATGGGTAAAAGGGTGAAGGGTTAAGAAGTCCAAATTGGTAGTTACCAAGCATTCATGGAGATACAAAGTACAGCACAGTAAATATAGTCAATACTATTGTAATAACCATATCTGGTGCCAGGTGGGTACTAAACTTATCAGGGTTAACACTTCATAAGTTATATACATTTCCAATCACTGTGTTGTACACCTGAAACTAAAATAATGTTGTATGTCAACTGTAATTGAAAAAAAATAGAAAAAGGGAAAAAAATAAATAAAACATCCTTCTTCTGGAAAAAAAAATTTAAGCAATATATATATATATAGTAGAGGCCTGGTGCACAAAAATTTGTGCACTCGGGGCGGGGTGGGGGGAGGTCCCTCAGCCCGGCCTGTGCCCTCTCACAGTCTGGGACCCCTCGGGGGATGACCATCTGCTGGCTGAGGCCTGCTCCCCAGGGGATTGGGCCTAAGCTGGCAATCAGACATCCCTCTGGCAGCCTGGGAGCCCTCGGGGGATGTCCACTTACCAGCAGGGAGCAGGTCTAAGCTGCAGTCGTACATCCTTAGCGCTGCTGAGTAGGCGGGAGAGGTTCCCACCACCACTGCTGTGCTGGCAGCCATCAGCCTGGCTTGTGGCTGAGAAGAGCTCCTCCATGTGGGAGCGCACTGACCACCAGAGGGCAGCTCCTGCATTGAGCGTCTACCCCAGGGGTGGGCAAACTTTTTTACTCGAGGGCCACAATGGGTTCTTAAACTGGACTGGAGGGCCAGAACAAAAGCATGGATGGAGTGTTTGTGTGAACTACTATAAATTCAAAGTAAACATCATTACATAAAAGGGTACGGTCTTTTTTTTTTTTTTTTTTAGTTTTATTCATTTCAAACGGGCCGGATCCTGCCCGCGGGCCGTAGTTTGCCCATGGCTGCCCTAGCCGGTTTGGCTCAGTGGATATAGCATCAGCCTGCAGACTGAAGGGTCTACCCCCTGGTGGTCAGTGTGTGTCATAGTGACCAGTCATTCTCAGTCTTTCTGCTGTTAGGGTCAGTTTGCATATTACCCTTGTACTATATAGGATAGAGGCCTGGTGCACGGGTGGGGGCCGGCTGGTTTACCCTGAATGTTGTCCCAGATCAGGGTGGGGGTCCCGCTTGGGTGCCTGGCCAGCCTGGATGAGGGGCTGATGGCTGTTTTCAGGCTGCCCGCACTCCCTTCAGGGTGGGGGTCCCCACTGCAGTGCTTGGCCAGCCTGGATGAGGGACTGAGGGCTGTTTTCAGGCGGGCCAAGCCTGCAACTGAAGCTCCCAGTCTCTCCTTTTTTTCTTTTTATTTTATTCTGGGATTTATTTACCTTCTGTAATTGAAACGTTGTTGCGGCTCCAGCTCCGAGGCCGGCTGGCTGATAGCAGGGGTTTGTTTAGCTTCTATAATTGCAACATTGTTGCTTAGAGTGCAGCTCAGAGCTGGGCTGCGGCAGGCGGGGAACCTTGGCTTCCTCCATCACTGGAGCAAGCAAGCCTCCTGTTCGCTTCAGCTGCCTGGCTGCCGGCTGCCATCCTGATTGGCAGTTAATTTGCATATCGCCCTGATTAGCCAATGGGAAGTGTAGTGGAGGTATGGTTAATTACCATGTTTGTCTATTATTAGATAGGATATATATATATATCCTTTGTTAACATATGAATGTTCAAACAAATAATCAACAACACCCAGTGTTTAAATGAGGTGGTAGAAATTTCAATAATTCATACTAAAATTTTTGGTAAATCTAGAAAATGAAATTATGTATCCAAGTTACCATACTATTTATTCAAAAACAGGAATTACTAGTGACTTTAGTTTAGCCACAAAAGATTATAGTCAAACCTCAGTTCTCAAATGTCTCCCATTTCTAACAATTTGGTTCTCAACCAAGTTGTTCACGGAAAAATGCCTCAGTTGTTGAATAAACTTTGGTTCTTGACCCAACAACCTTTTCATGCTGATACTTATATGATCAGTAATGTGTCTCTCAGGTGACAAAGGAGAAAATGGGAGAGTATGAGTCAATTTACCACTAAACCTCACATTGTTAACATCTCAGGAAATTGTGCTGTGAATATTTCTGTGGGTTTTTGGTTTTTATTGCCTTTGTTGCTGCTCATTATTATTATTAAATATGTACATTAAGTCATCATGGGTCCTAAGAAGATTAGCAATAGCAGCAAAGTGAAAAGGAAAGCTGTGAGAACAATGATAGAGCTTTAAAGAGAAATAACTGCAATGTATGATAGAAGTGTCAAATCTGGCTACTGAGAATAGAATGGCAAAATCAAACAGCACAATTTTAAAACATAAAGAGGCCATCAAGAGTGCTGATGTTGCTAAGGGTGTGAAAGTGCTCACTAAACAAGGATCACAGGTAACTGAGAAAGGTTAAAACAGGGAATTATTATTTCTAATGGGAAAAATAATTGTGTTTTCAAACAAATCGCTTCTTGAACAGCCTTCCCAGAATATATTAAGTTTAAGAACTGAGGTTCCACTGTATTTCCTGGGTTGATTCATTCTTATTTTAAAATATCAGAATCCAATGTAGATCTAAGCTGACCAGAAACTATATCGTTCAGGCTAATATATATATATAATTTGTGCTATATTTCATCACATTAATTTATCTCTCTTTTGTAGGTAAGCACATGTGTGCTGGGAACACATTTGGTGATTACTTTTGTGGCAACCTTTTGTACAGACTGTAACTTTTGGAAAGTAATATAGCCTAATATGTAAACTGCTAGTTTGATTGAAAATAAAAGTAGCATTTATATATTTTTCATATTAATTATTAAAAATTTTGAGATCCAGGAATGGTATCTGGCAGTGACTCAGTTCCCAATTTTGTCTGGTGAATTATTCAAAGGAAGCTGTTACATGCCCTTACCAGGCATGAGTGTTCTTAAAATATGTCCTAGGGCCTAATTGTTAAACCATTTTGCTCTAAGAGCTATTGTTTAGTTAAACATATGGCCTTGCCAAAAAAACAGACTGATGGCATTTCAGAATTGAATCCAAATCCCTTCATAAAATGAAAATAATGGAACCTTAAACTATGAAAATTCAATATTCCTAAACAGAACTGTGTCTTTTAAAATGGGCATAAGGCAAGGGTTTCAAGTAGGGTGGGCAATGGAGTTCGAGGTAGAATGAAAGGTAGCTGTTTCCTCTAATTAGGGTTTGACTATAGAGGCTCTTCGTCTCCTAGTCACCTAATTAGACTTGGGTATCATATTTGACTCCAACAACTTCTTCCCTTCAGGTATCTCCAAGAGACAAGAACTTAAAAAGGAATCTTGTTTTTTGCAGGAAACCTTAAAATAATGCTTTCTCTTCCTCTCCCACTCCCCCCCACCCTCACCACTCCCCCCCGCCCCCATCCATTTTAAAACTCTAGCCACTGGACAAAAATATTTTAAAAGCTCCAGATAATGCCTCTTTACAATTCTTATCATCAATATTCTCCATGTTCTCACAGATCTACATTATTATACATTTCATATTTAAAATCTATTTTTTAAGCATTAAGCATTTATGTGTTGTTTTTAATTGATTTCAGAAAGAGTAAGGGAGAGGGAGAGAGAGACAGAAACATCAATGATGAGAGAGAATCATCAATTGGCTACCTCTTGCACGTCCCCAGCTGGGGATCGATCCCACAACCCAAGCATGTGCCCTGCCTGGGAATCGAGCCCCAACCTCCTGGTTCATGGGTCGACACTCAACCCCTGAGCCTCACTGGCTGGACTGAAATCTAATTTTTAAGAAGTATTTTGATAATGGAATTGGAAGCCAAATTTCTGGGTTATATCTTCAGGGCAACCTATTTGTTTTAATTTTTTTATAACAGCCTTCTGAATTCTTTCTTTCCCTTGTATCAGACACAAATACTTGACCCTCTCAATACAGAACCAAATAGTTACCTAATAAAAGTAAACAGGTGCCTCTCCAGTCAGAAAAAACTGGCATTTTCTTTGGAGGGTCTCGTCATGCCTCCTCTCCTTTCCTTAATGACCTAACAAGAGCCATCTGATGATGGTGAGTGCTGTGACTGACTCCCCACACCTGTGGCCTGCCCAGAGCATGAGGCCAATTTGGTTGTGATAATAAATAAAAGCTTGTCATACTGTTATAGGATGTTTGGCAAGGATAAGAATTAAGGCACCTTTATAACTCCTGAAGGAATCTGGTGGTATTTCTAACATGACCTCACACATCATTCTGTCCTGCCTGACCTTCCTTGTACCCCCTCCTGAATTATAGCCTCATCCGTTACCCGCTCCTCCTTCCACTGCCTCTCCCCAAAATAAAAAATTGCTGACCTAAAGAAAACAAATCTGATTTTTTAAACTCTTTATAAGAATGTCAGTTAAAATGTCCTGGGAGTCACTTCATAAGTTTTCTGCAGAACAGTTACTGCCTCCATTGATTAAATGGTATGTCTCAGTTTATGAAATGAATACTGAAGGTCTCTTCGAGATGAAAGGACTCATCATGAAGTGTCCAGCTTCCTTCCTCAATAACTTCTGGGGTCCCTAGATGTTGTAGGAAACACGCATGTACCATGCTCACCAATTTAGCACCCACTTTCTCAATGATTAGTTCCTTCATCCTGCCAGTCCCTGGGGAGTTGCCTCTCAGGCACTTCCTCATGAATCACGCAGAAAGGGAGTTTTTTAATATGTTATAATAGCTTTTCTTACACTCTCCAGAAAAGCTTACCAGCTTCTGTCTGATGAGCCACAGAACATACTGACATAAGGACAGGCCTACTCCAAAGACCAGTTAAGCACGAAGATATCAGTGGCACATGGGAATGGCAGCAATGCCTGTGGAGACCAGATGCCCAGTTCACATAGGATCACTACATCTAGGATGACCATCCTTTGGCCATGCCCGACACAGCGCGAGGAGGACAAAGTTTGATTTTGATCAGACACACTGTTCCTGAGAAGCTGGGCTTTTGCTTTCCTTGTGTTTTCTCTTCCTCTATACCTGAGCCTCCCCTGCATTCTTTCAATGGCTGGCAGCAGCAAGGGTTATCTCCAGAAGGATCTGCATTTTCACTTACATCTGACCTATAAGGGTTGAAGGTCTATAACTGAGAATTGAGAAGCAACAAACTGAAGGAATCTATGCCCAATTATTCAACTGAACCCTGAGTCACACCTTCCCCTTGTTCCTTTAGTCTGAACACCAAACACTCTGTCTTCAAGCAGAGCTACTTTGCCCTTTAAAGCTGAGGTCAAAGCATGGACCAAAGTCCCTTTCCTCCTTCTTCCCTTGTGGAGTTGAGACAAGATGGGACTTCCAAAAGATTTTACAAAGTTCTGAGTACAAAGTGAAGGGAAAGATAGAGGCAGCAAGAAATATGAAGGCACCCAAGCTCATACACGACAGTTCTCATCCTCCACAGCCAACATGCCCCTCATATTCTGAGGAGGAGCTGGTGGGACAGCAGAGGATGAAGGGTCTAACGGCCCATTCCTGAGGAGCAGCCAGGCCCTCTCACAGCTTCCGGCATCCTACAGAGTAGAGCAGCAGCCATTGAGAGTCCCAGAATTCAATCTCACTTTTCCATGAAGATTATCTGGGCTGGTTTCCCAAACCTCAGAAACCAGCCACCAGGCTTCGCCTGAACTCTGTACTGTTGTCAGAAAACACCGGATGCGAGCCAGTTGGACCCTGGGTTTGATGTCCTTAGTGACTTGGGTAAGTGGTTCCTTAACTGTAAGCTGCGCGATGCTGAACAGCAACCGCCTTCAGAAGCCACCTCCCCAGTGGCTCAGTGCACCGACTGAGAGTGTGGGTCCGGACAGAGACCACGCGCAGCACAGGGAGTTAGGTGAACGCAGAATAAGGAACATTTGCTGGAAGAGAGGCCCCGATGGTGAGGGCTGGCAGCAATACAGATGCACAGCACCTCTGACTACGCTGAGGGAAGGAGGGAGAGAGGGAGGACTTAAAAGATTCGTATGAAAAGGACATTGAGCTTATTCTCCAGAGGACAGATGTAGGGCTAACAGTATATACGGGAAAGCACTTTAACTTCAGAGCTAGCTGCCCAGTGATGAGAGGCTCTTCCTCAAAGTTATGAAGTCATGAGTCTTAGAATCCGAGCAAGCTCTTATGAAGCACATGCAAAGTCATCGAACTCAAGTCCCTTATTCTCCATCGGAGGGGTGATGCAACTCCCCTCGCCCCACGGGGGCCCATGCTCCCTGGCCCTTTGGCCTCCCTCCCTCTTCACACAGCCTCTCTCACCACGTTGCCTTAGCAAGCAGAGGCCAGTCTCTGTTTGATCGGGAGATGATGAAGGAATCTATTCCCCTGGTAGAAGGTTGGCATATGTGAGCGCTGAAGGACTTTATCACTCTTAGAATCCGTGCTCTGTGATTTTATGGAAACATAAGTGGGCACCTCGCCTTGGGGATTATCACCTTCAAGCCATCACATACTCTACTTGCTTATCTTGTTGATGGACATCATAACTTCCTTGGTTTTTTCATGTGCCTGCACCAGGTCTTGCAACTGAAATAAATCGGCCCTATTCTGGAAGGATGTGGTCTGGAAAGGCTGAAGCCCAGCGGGAAGAACACCTGCTAGGGATCTGGTGTGTTCCCTCAGTCTGAGAGAGAGCAGCTCCTGGCCAGCATGCGGAAATCAGTAATGAAAACACTCACTCCATGGGTTACACACGTACACACCAGGCACCATTCTAAGGACGTTTGTGTCTTATTTCACTTTGTGTGTATAACAACCCCATGAAGGGGGATTGCTATTGGAGTCATTTTACCAGAAAAGACACCAATGAGTGCACAAGTGAAATAATTCACCCATGGGCACACAGCCAGCAGGGAGTGACCTCGGGATTAAAATGCAGGCGTTCCAAAACTCTAGACCAGCGATCTTACACTTCGCTGTCTCCCTGCACAGTTCTAAACTGCCTCCTGGAAAGCACGGGGGTGAGGATCAAGCACTTTGCCGGCCCCCTGCTTTTGCAGGCAGTTTCGTAGTTGCCTTTATAGATGACCCACCTCTGAGCTTCATTAGTTTGTTACAAAATGTTATGATTACCCCGAATCCCCAATACCAAGATGTAAATGGACACATTTTATAAAATATTTTAATTGGAATTGCTGTCATCACTGCTTCTCTTTGAGTACGGTATTGTCAAGTAATCATGCATGTAAAGTTAAGGTGAATAAATTTAAACGTGAACATTTGAGAGTTGGTCAAAATGACCCACAGTTGACAGGACTGAGGGCCCTGTGAGACTGGCCATCCTTCCATGCCCTGCTCCCACGAGCAACGCTCCTCCTGCACAGATGAACAGCTTGTCAAGGCCTCTGTGTTTTGAAGGCCCAGGGGGTTTCTGTAAGTATGGTGTGTACAAGAGTTGAGTTCTTCCCAAGCCATTAGCCTCTCTGCAAAATAACAATGTTTATCTTTTTTTTCCCCCTTGGCTTTCTTTTCTCTCCCCTTTCCTTCTTTCAGAATTTAGGCAGAAACAGAAGCACATACACAAGTTGTAACTTTGAGAAGATTTATTTTTTTTGCCAAAACAATCACTTTGTTTAAAATAGACCTTTGAAATATCTAGAAATTTGAATGCATTTGAAGTGTGTGTATGTGTTCAACAAATTCAGAATGTGTGAGTTTTTGACTAGTTCATTCATCAAGGTCACACCTTTGATTAGTAGTAAACTGTGCATCTTGGAATGACATATTTGGAGGAATTTCTGAATTTCATCATTTGGATAAGAGGCAATTAATGTTCCAGATATAGAAACTAAGAGACTTATTGTGGATGAATTGAACTTGATATTGGCCTCCCAGGGGTATGCTTTTCCCATTCCACAACTAGCAGTACTGACCAATAAATAATTGAATTTTTAAGACAAATATACAGCAAATCTGTCTGTTGCTCCATTCCAGTATGAGGTTTCGCTCTGTCCATCCTTTTTGTTCCCACAGTTTAATTCTTCTAAAGCTAAATGTTGCTGACATTATCCTTAGCACATGTATCCATTATCTAATTTGCTATTATTTATGAAGAAAAAGGACAGTGTTTTGTTAACTATATCAGTGTCCTGTATGATGCATAGTATAAAGCTCAATAAAACGTACTATGTTGAAAATAATTAATGAAAAATCTGTTCAGTGAACAAAGACCAAAGAATCCATTAGAGAATGACCTAAGTTTAGTCTTGGACAACTCTTAGCCTTTCACATAAGTCCATATAATGTATGTAAAATAGTGATTATATGCAAGATCCTGTCATAAGCTGTTCAGATGTCAATCCTTAACATAAACCCATTCATTCAATAATGCCAGGGACTATGCGAAACACCGGGGATCTAAAGCTCAGCAAATATAGTCCCTGTCCTTGTAGGGTATAATCCACCAGGGAAGATAAGCACAGAATAAGTGTGCGTGGTGTGTAGGAAGTACAGGTTTTAGGAGGACAACAGAATGGCATGGTCAGGGAAGCTCTCCTGGGTAGAACTTAAGCTGAAGCAGAGAGGATGGGCAAGAATAGGCAGGCAGAGAAAGTGCCAGGTAGAGGGAACAACAGGTACAGAGCCTTTGAAGAGGGGATCAGCATGAAATTTTCATTTGGGGGAACAACACAGGACTGAGGTTGAGAGGAAGCTAATCAAGCTAGCATACTGCTTCCTCTGTAACACACAGACTCATATTTTTCTCAAACTGTTGGAAATCTTTTTAAAATTTGACAAGTTGTATAAATTTTGCTGAGCCAACTACAAAAGGCAAATAATGAAAAACTACTCATGTTATCATACACCCTTAAGTTTTGTTTCATCTTCAGAAAAAAACAAAACATAATTAAATTATTAATATAATTTTTACATGCATCCAGATTTCTATATTTAAGGTATTCTAAGGTGAACATTTGTTATTATGCTAATTATGGCAAAAATTAGTCTGCACTAAAGTATCTTGGTACTTAAGGCAAGCACATCACTTGACATATTTTCATTATGTGTGTTCATGTGATTATTTTAGAAAATAACCACAGAGTTTGAGATTCCATCTGTCACTCTAATTTTTAACATTACTGGTACAAAATGCCAATAGATCACCCACGTCACTGTGGGGTCTACATTCTTTAGAAATGATGCGGGGGGAAAGAATATGTAAAAATTACAATAGTGTCTGATTTTTCAGAGAACTCTTTGTGTTTTTTTCCATGCATACTTTTCTGACAAATAGTAAGAGTGGTGTTTTGTCTGGGATCCATGCAGGCAAATTTGTATCCACTAGGGAGCTTCTCAGAGTCAGTAATTTTCAAACAAAAGAGCAAAAATGCATAGATCAGCCAACTAACTTATGCTACATCAATTTTACACACCAAGCATGCATGAAACTTTAATATGATCTCACCAAAGTCAAATAAGCCTAAGAGAGGCTACCAAAACAGGCCTGGCCCTTTTATCTTTACAAACTATGTCACGCTGCCTTTGCAAACACAGTGTATTCTGAAAGGGCAGGGCGCCATGCTTCTAAATGCATGTCCTACCAGACACCAAAGAGCCACAAAAGACGCTCAGAGCAAAGTGTCTGGAAAACCAAGTTGATTAATGTGTAACCTTATTTCACTTCAGGGGTAAAGGACTTGAGGGAAAAAAAGACCATAAGCTTATTTGACAACTATAAAGGTCACAAAGGAAAGGATGGTAGATAGCCTGTAGTTGCCAGGGGGTCAGAGACCCAGTACTCAGGAATCTGCGACAGAAGCCGTGGGAATGAGGTGCCAGGTAGGCTGCCAACCATCTGAGGGTTCAGGCCACGTGAAAAAGGGCAGTAAAAACATTAGCCCCTAGAACCCCAAATTCTGGTTCAGGGCCCTCTTCTCCAATCAGTGAAATGAGCATGTTCCCTGGCAGAGGAACCTGGGCTCCTGGCTCAGAGGACTCTAGGTCTCAATATGTCCAAGGTAGTGCATGTGCCTGACCTTAAGCTTCTGATTGCCAAGACATCCACATCAAAGACATCCATTCCAAATAAACAGATTGCCTGTTACGCAATTAGATAAAAAAGCCAGGCAGCCCCACCCATGAAGTTCCCTTTTAGAAAGTCCTGGGTAACCTTGATAACTGACAACTTGGGTGATCCCATTTCTCTCTACACCTTAATTCCCACCCACATGCTTTAAATGTTCCAAAAAACAGGGTGAACCTATGAAATCCTAGACACCCTACCCTCAGATGCTAATGAAAGCAGAGCCCCAGGTCATATTCCCTCCCTCTCTCCACCTATGACTTCACTTCGTGGCCTCTGGTCCTGTCGGCGCTGGATATTGTTCCTCAAAGTTCCCTGATGGTTTTTGTTCATTTTTTGCTGATGTGCATCCTGCAACCACAAGGGACAGCCTCCCACAATGTTGGCCCCAGTGGCAGATGGTGGGGAATGTCCATGGGTGCTCGCTTGAAGTTACAGGGCAGTGTCTCAGGCCATTTCTAGTTTTAAAAAATATATATCACTACCATTAGGCTGGGGCCGAACAGGACAGTCAGATATCTCCTATTCTTCTGTTCTCACTGGCTTGGAAGTCACCCTGGTACAGGCCCGTAGGTCCAATGGGATGTAGACATTACAGTGCTAGGCCATCACCATCATTTCTTATTGTAGAGCAAGGATGTGGGCAGAACCACAGACATTGAAGACTTGGGCAGGTGCTCCTATTGGTTTGCTTCAGGGAAAACTCCAGGCAAAGGACCTGTCCTTAAAGATCATAGGAAGGACATATAAGGCTTACAGAACTCCTTTTTTATAAACGCTGTCGCATTAGAGTTCTGATCCACTTACGTCAATGAACT
Organism: Myotis lucifugus; assembly: GCF_000147115.1. Taxonomy (NCBI): domain Eukaryota; kingdom Metazoa; phylum Chordata; class Mammalia; order Chiroptera; family Vespertilionidae; genus Myotis; species Myotis lucifugus. The sequence goes on from NW_005871122.1 coordinate 1,617,261, forward strand.
GGAGCATTAGTCTCCCAGAACTGATAGCTCAGAATTACAGTGGATACTGGTAGAGATCAAAGCCTCACCCTCAATTGGTGGGCTCTGCCTTTCCCTAAAACCTCTGCAATTCATTCATTCAGTTAAGGGCTATGGGGCTGTGGGAGAACTAACAGCTTCTTCCTAAAAAGTGGAAAGAGCAGAGAGAACTGTGTGATCAGTACAATCACAGGATTGCATTGTGGGACGTGGTGGAGATGGATGGGTGAAGAGGCATCGTCCTGTGTGCACCAGGTATGAAGGCCTGCAGTACTCCTCCCAGGAAGCCTTGAGGAAATCGCCACATTATTTCTCAAGGCTCCTGGAGTCAGATCTGTGGGATGCATATAAACCGCTCACCTATACTCAGGTAACATCTCAGACTCAAGAAGAGCAATCAAAACAGCGAGCTTGTTCTAGAAGGAGACAACCCTTCTGAAATGTCTGTAGCCTATTCCTGAACAGCACATGTTACACCTCTCGTCTTAAACCTTTTGTTTCCTCTAAATAGGAGACTTGTTGCTGCTGTTTTTATACTTTTAAAATTGCAGTTTCAGCTTCCAGATCACATTCCCATCTGCAATTGTAACAAACCGAATGGTTCTGGTGGAAAATGCTGCTCTGCTTAACTTCTGTCATCCGAGGCACACCCCACTGAGTGTGCTCTGTGTCACACTGAGCGCAAAGACGAACAGTTTCACACCCAGGAGATCAAATTAACTAATGAGGTAAATCTGACATTCATGGGTGAAACACCACAGTGTTTATGGATTCATCTGAAAAGGACTTTAGAAAAAGTGATGTGAGGGGAAAATGTCCATTCGCAAATCATTACGAACACCTCTTGAGAAATGGCCACTATGTTAGAGTAGACAAGACAATGGAAGCAAATAGACCCAAAGACCCCCGGCTCAACACGAGAGCAGTTAACTCCAGCTCCCCACATCAATCTTCTGGAGTGCTCTGAGGTTGGCGTGGGTATAATGCTCCACGCCGCCATTCTCAGCCCAGCCGGGGGGCAGGGGTGAGGGGTGGGGGGGGGGGTAGCTTTACCAGTTCAGCTGTGGCTTCATGGCTGCCCTGGGTGGGGAGGTGGGAAGAGTGAAGGAAAAGAGGCAGCCTGAAGGAAAAGAGAGGTGGGGGAAAGATTTTCCTGACCAGGCCTGGGAGTAGCAGCCACCATTTGTGCTCAAGTTCCACTGATGAGAACTGAATCACGTCACTAGGAGGAAAGCTGAGAGCTTTGTCTAGCTGTGTGCCCAGAGGAGGGGCCAACAACAGACAAGCTGACCACCTTCACCACAGCCACTTCTCTGATCCTTTCCTATATTATTTTCTGCCTTTAAGAATATTATTTACTGGAGAAATGCTTTTAAATTTAATATTGTACAGTTAGTTATATGCATGAAGGATGGTGTGTGTGTGTGTGTGGGGGGGCGGGGGATGACTCCTGGTCCAGGAAATTGAATAATGATGGTGCCATTGATGAAAATAAAATAACTGGGAAGTGTGTACAGATGTGAGTGCTTTGGGAGGGAGGGATGAGAAAGGTGGAGGGTAGAGCAGTTTTGGCAATGAGGAGAAAATAACAAATAGGCTAGTAGCTAGAAGAGACAACGGTATATAGGTAGATAAATAGATATGTATATAGATATAATCTACATTCATTAATTACAGGAAGCCTGAGATACAGGGGTCCTCTATTATTAAGGTGACAGAGAATTATGTGACAACATGAATTACAGATGTATTTTTATTAAAATAATGTCATGAAGGAAGAATGATTACTAAATACTGACATGTAGGAAAATAACTAGTAAGGATAGCATCGATGGGCTTTATGGTTTATAAAGCAAAACCTACCTTTGGAAATTCAGTTAAAACATTAGAAACCATCAAAAATATTTTCAGGGCAACTTCTAGGGAAATACAAACGTTGGCCTTTTCAGGTCACAGAAAACTCCCTTTGTTATGTCCTGCAGTCAGATAGAATTAATTTTATGTCTATCCTATTTTTTTTAAGGCGCATGTCATAAATACAATATAAAGAAACTGAAAAAATACCTGACATTTCACTAAAGATCCCTACTAAGATTTGGGGATGAAATGGGTTTTTTTCTTATTGTTAGACAAAGGACTATCCCGCTCCTTTACTTCTCTCAGCCAGCTGTTGTGATATGCGGTAACACCTCTCAGACCAGCGGAACTCCCTTCACAGTCACACCTGGGCACTTCCTCTGTTATCGGTGGGGAGTGCTCCTCACCCCCACTGGCTGCCCGTGGAAGTGGGCTTCTTGCAATGTCCCGAGAAAAAGAATTTTCTGAGATTCGCCTGGGAGGATAGATGTCGTAGAAAGTTTTATTTCTATGGAATTACACCCCTGAGTTTTCAGGGTCTCATGCCCCTCCGACCCACCATGGAAGACGTCCAGCTGTAACTTTAATAGGCCTAGAATCAAAGCTGTTGCCCGGAGTGTTTGCTCCATGCTAGGGCACAGTCCAGTCCAGCTTCAGGCTAGCTTAGCTGTGTTTCCTGCTGCAGTCCATCAGCCCATTGCATGTGGGGTCTGCAGAGCCACAGGGCTATTGGGGGAACATGGGCAAATGCAAGGAAGCAGGAGCAAAACCAAAAGAACCTGAGAGCCAAGAGTGCCAAGCAGATGAGCTCCTTTGTCTAAGGGGGTTAGGTGTACCCAATTTTTTTGTGGGCTTGCTTTGGCCCTGCCCCCTCTGGCCAATGATCTCTGTTCCCAGGTTTGACTGACAGGCGTCTTTCCTATGTCATCCTGACTTTACTGCACAGGCATCTATCTCCCCTTTGTTGGGCCCTCTTCCCCCAGTGATCTGTGGGGAATGGGCTGATGGTGCCCCGGAGAGTGTAAAACTGCAGCTTCCTGGTGAAGGTGCCAAAATGGCCATGTTTATCATGTCTGGCCTTCCCTTTGCTCCTTTCCTATTAATAATAACTAGCCCATTAAAATGGCATCACTCACTTCTCCATGAAAACATACAAGATGCCCAAACCAAGCGGCCTCACTTGGTGTCCAGCCTCCACAGGCTCTCTGAGTTTTGTGCTCACTCTCCCCTCACTTTTCTTTGTGTTTTTCATATATATGAATATAGGCAACACTTAAACAATCTATATGCAATACTTAAACAATGCATTTTAGTCTTACTTCACCCCCAACTTTTCTCATTTATTTATTTTTTCTATAGGTTTAGAGGTTATACTCTATTCTTTTAGTAGTTTCCCCAGCTGTTTTGATAGTTTAACTTTAAAAGTATAAAAATTTAACTACTTTTATTATTCTTTGTAATTAAAAATCTTTTTTTTCCTTCCCATGTAGGGAAAAACCTAGGTCTTGCCTACTATTTTTTCTCCTGTGTGTCTCCTTCACTGACACAAAACACTTCACTTGTGACACTTCTGGTCATGCAATGTGTGGCGTTTTCCCCACAACAACAATCAAGTCACAGACATCTGCTGGGTGTCCTACAATGTAACTCAATTCTAACACTACTTATCCACAGATAGTGTCAGACCTCACAGGTTAAGGGCTCAGTCCCACAAGACTGCTCTCCCACTCCCAATGCGCACACACATACATAGACACACACACACACACACACACACACATACACACTTTAGATGCCATCTGCAAGACCAGGTTATCACTTTGCTTCTGACCTGCTATAAATCAGATGTTTAAAGGGCCCCTCCTCTGTGTTTGATTAATTTGCTAGAGCAGCTCACAGAACTCAGGGAAACACTTACTTGAGTTAACCATCTAGTAAAGGATACGGTAAAGGATACAGATGAAGAGACACACAGACAGGGCAAGATCTGAGAGGTCCTGAGCACAGGACCTGCTTGTTCCCATGAGCTGGGGAACATCACTCTCCCGGCGTGAATTGTGTGAGCCACCTGAAGGCTCTTCAAACCCTCAACTACTAGGATTTCATATGGAAGTTTCCTCACATAGGAATGATCAGCCATTTACTTCATTTCCAGCCTCTCTTTCTCCTCTCTCTGGAGATAGGCGATTGGGGCTGAATATTCCAAAATTCTAGTCACGGCTTGGTCTTTCTGGCCATTAGTCCCCATTCAGGAGTCATCCAGAAGTCTACCCAGAGTCACCTCATTAAACAAAGGATGCTTCTAGTGCTCTTACCACTTAGGAATTTACAAGGGTTTTAGAAGCTGCCCTATGTCAGGGACAGGGTCAAAAACCAAATAGTAGGACAAGAAATGTTCCTAGTGCTTTTAACAAGGGTTAAAAGAAATTATAAGATTTGGGAGCTCTATTCCAGAAATCAGAGGCAAAGACATATATATATATTTCTATTATTTCACACTCTTCTAAATAACTAGAGGCCCAGTGCATGAAATTCATACATGGGGGGGGGGTGGGGGGGGGATCCCTCATCCCAGCCTGCATCCTCTTGCAATCCGGGACCACTGGCTCCTAACCGCTCACCTGCCTGCCTGATTGTCCCTAACCACCACTGCCTGCCTGCCTAATCACCCCTAACCACTCACCTGCCTGCCTGATCACCCCTAACTACCTCTGCCTCAGCCCCCGCCGCGGCGGCTTCATCCTTAGGATGACCGAAATGACATTCGGAAGGTTGTTCGGCTGTCTGGTCTAATTAGCATATAACGCTTTTATTATTATAGATAGATGCTCCTTAAATACTTTAATATCAAGATCCTTAAAAACTACATGCTTAAGTTGTCCAATATTTTACATCAATTTTTTTTAACTCCATGAAATACACATTATTGTCACTGTTTTACGCCACTTTTCCTTTCTATTTATCCTATATTGACCAGTATCTTTGCTAATCATTTATTTCAAACCCTCCTGAAATCATTTTGTATCTATCTTCAGAATTTCCTTTAGTAAGAGTCTATTGGTGGTGAACTCTTTCCATTTTTGTTTAATTGTTCTCTTTATTGAACTCTTATTCTTGAAAGATATATTTTATGTTTGCATGTGCAATGATGACGATATTTCACAAGTTACATTGTTGTCATTGGGACATCAATTGTCAGTCCAACAGCTGTGGGTTTTTTGTTTTTTTTAGAGGTAATCTCACTTTTCTTATTGACTGCTTTTAAATTTCTTTAACTTTGGGGTTTTGCAATTTCACTATGAGCTATCTAGGTATGACTTTGTTTTCATTTTATTTTTTTAAGATTCATTGAATTTCCTGAACTTGAGCTTTGGTGTCTCTTCACAGTTCTGGAAAATTCTGGCCATTTTCTCACTGAGTATTGTTTCTTTTCTGTTTTATATTTTTTCGAACTCCTATTAGATATGTACAAGACTTTGTCTGTCTTCTATGTCTCTTAACTGTGCTTTTTAAAATTCTATTTAACACTCTACATGATACTCTGGATAATTTCTTCCAATCTATTTTCCAGGATACTAATTTCTCTCCAGCTGTGTCTAATCTTCCATTTACCCCACCCACTGAGTTTTTAATATTAACAATTATATGGTTCATTTTAGAAATCCATTTGCTTCTTTTCCAAGTCGGCTTGGTCGCTTCTGATAGTCTCTTATTTCTTTCTCATATTTCTAAGCATCCCTTGTATTTAGCTACATATCTTAAGTATGTTATTTTATAGTTTGTATCTGATAATTCTGATATCTAAACACTTGGCCAGTTTGTATCTGCTGGCTCTTGCTTCTGGTGTCTTGTTTCCTTTATATTTTACTACAAGCTTATTTTCTTTGGAACTAAGTTACTTGAGGCCTGCTGTTTCCTTTGGGGAACCTGCATGCCCTCTGAGAGGATCTGCACTTGCTTCTGCCAGTTGCCCGGGGCCACTGCCAGACCTGCCGTTTCTTGGTCTAACTACACCAGATAATGAGAACTCTGGCTGCTGAGCCCCACGATGGTTGGCAAAACCTCAGGGAAGGGTATTTCCATTCAGTGGAAATGGATCTGTTCATTCATTGCTAAGGTGGCCACATGCAAGTTTCCTTGCTCTCCATGCAAAGGGGCTTAGTGCTTATTCATCCCTACAGTAAAGGTGCAGCCTTCGGGGGCCTACTGAAGGGCCTTGTTTCATGGGTCCCCTCTCCCCTGCACAACCATGGGAAAAAGATGTGTGTCACCAGGATTGTCTAACACCCGCAGAGGGAAAGTTGTTTCAGTTGTCACTGATCTCACAGGATGCTACTTCAAGTTCACTTTAGACCTCTGCAAACTCCTTAATTTTTCATCCCAGCTTAGCAATACATATAAAGAGCTTTAGAATATTTTATTCAGGATTTTTAGTTGTTTTCAGCAGGAAAAAATGTCAGACTGACTACTCCACAATACTGTCAATAACTAAAGTTTTGTCAGTATTACTTCCTCGTATGTCCTCTTTTTGAAAGTATAATTTTGTACTTACATAATAATTAATAATGTATCCTGTATTAGTTTATATATTTTCTTGACATACTTAGAAAGACCCATACACTTGCTCCAGGATTATAAAAATATTTAAGGATTCATTCTAATATTTTTAACCTTTGACCCCCCCCCTTAAAATCTTTGATTCCTCCATAATTTGTTGTGATGTGAACAATGTGGTTGGGAATCTACCCTTTTTATTTCTTACAAATAGCTGGTCAGTTACCCTAACACCTTTTATTAAAATAATCATTATTTTTTCCTAGTGATTAGAAATTCTACCATTTTCACAAACCAAATTCCTGATTAGTGTTTTCATATCTCCTTGTGGATCTCTGGGTTCCCTATTCTCTTTAACTGGTCTGTCTTCTTTCCTTACACCATTGTCAGTGTGTTTCAATTAGTAAAGTTTGATAATCACTTGTAAGATCTGATAACTTGAGAGCTCTTTCATCACTCTTTTATTTTTTCCCCAAAAAAATTTCTTGAGTATATTCTTGAATATTTTTCTTTCCAAGGAAATTTAGAAATGTTCTACCAAGTTTTCCAATATGCCTGCTGAATTCTTGACACATGGTTATTATCATACCACCCTTTATATAGTTTACAAATGCTACCATTAAAATACGTCTGCGAGTTCCTTCAGGAAGCAGTCAGGAAACAGATGGCACCCTGAAAGGGTTTCACTGAAGAGAGGTTAATAAAGCAACTACGTCTGATACTGTTATAATTAACCTAGTTATTAATAACAGGAAAGGAACACAGAGAAGGCCAACTATTACAGGCGTGTCATTTGGGCATGTTTGCCAGGAAGCTACAACTTTATACGCCCCCAGGGAACTGGGCAAAAGGAAGACAGACACACGGCAGTAAAGCTGGGGGGACTAGCCAAGGTGCTTGCTGTCAGTCACACCTGGGAACAGGTTATTGGCCAGAATAGGCACGGCCACTGCAAGGGTGTGAAATTGGGGATATTTAATCCCCTGAGCGAAGAAACTTGCTCTCTTGTGCTCTTGTGCAGGCGGTGCTCTTGCTGCAGGGAGAGCACTCCCTTGGCTCCTCTACATTCTCCCACGTGGCCCACACCCATGTGGACACCACACACAATGGACGAATGGACTGCTGCTAGCCTGATGCTACACAGGACCCGGCTCCAACATGAAACGGAAACTCTGAGACTGGCTTTGCGTCTAGCTCTACGGAAACCCCAGACACACTTCTGACTGCAATGGAGCTTTAAAAACACAGAGATGTAATTCCACGCAAATAAAGTCACTCATCCTCCTGTGCAAGCCTCAAAAAATTCGTTTTCTCTAGTCATCGTAAGGACTCCGCCCACCGCACTCCGTGGAGGAAAGGATACCTCAGTTTCCCCGATAACAGTCCCAGGGGTGTGAGGGAACCAACAGGGGATGCAGAAACAACCAAGGACAAACAGTGGGAAGCCATTAGCGCCCCTGAAACGGCAGGGGCAAAGGGAGAGATCCTGTGACTGGAGCCCACAGAGGAGCCATGTGGCAGAACACAGCTGCTGCCCAATTCTGGCAGAAAGGTACCGGGGAAATACCAGTATGTCCCCTGACCGCTCACATCCTGTCCTCCGATCCACTGGGGCTTCTTATTAGATGAGTCCAATCTGAGGCCAGAAAACAAAAAAAACTTCCTAAAGCGCAGCCTCCTGCTGCACAGAGAAAGGCAGAGAATGGATCTGGAGGGGCACGCGGGGAATAAGGAGCGCAGCTCATCTGTGGCCTGGCAGCTTTTGTACGTGCAACACCGTAGTGTTGTGAAAATCTGAAATGTATTCACAGAGAAACTCCGCTGAAAGTCACTCTAGAGACGTAACAGACTCATTACCCTGTAGTCAGGTGACTTTGTGAGAAACGGATGCCCGTTACCTGGGCGGGTGGCAGAAGTTCTTCACTCAGGGTCTGATATGGCCTCGGCTGCAACCCTCCTTGTCAGATGGCAGAGCTGACATGTTCCCAGCGACAAAACAGCAGCGGGCAGATGGCCTTGTTCCTGCCCCCTTCCCTCCGCAGGCGCAGCCTTACAGCCCATCTATTACAGGATCATCTCTCATTAGCTCCAACGCTGAAACGCAATTTTCTCCTTCCTGATTGTAACATCCCCAAAGAGGCCTCAAAGTTTTTATTTTTGCTTCCAAGAAATGCAGAACGGTAAATCTTCCCACAAGGAGCATCCACAGAAACGAACACACAGTCGTTCAAGAGCAGCCGAGAGGGTGCGGAACTCAGCGGGGGCGGACAGACTGACAGACAGGGCCCATCCGGGAAAGGTGATTGGGGATCACCCCGCCCTCCCTTCCTCCAGTTCCTCCGCTGGGCCAACCACAGGGCTCTGCGGGCAAATGCCCCCGACTCAGAGAGTGGGAAGTAAAAAAACCCAATGAAATCAGCCGCTGTCCGCCCTCTGCTGAGGGGCATTTTCCCTCGGATTTTACCTACGGCCAAGAAGAAGAAAGAACGATTAACCTTAACAAAAAAACAAAGTGCATATGTACTTAGTTGCCATTCTTTCCACATTATAAACACTACTTAGTTATCAGGGTAACCTTTACAAAATAAAGCATTTTGCAAATACCTTTATATTAAATATGATTGAAGTATATTTAACTTTCCCCAAACATTAACATATTTTATCCTGATAATGGCATTTCTATAAAAAATAAATTTAACAGTATGTGATGGCTTATTTAAAGGCACTTTTATTTTATCAGCAAATTAAAGTCTCTATTTTACTCCCCTCCCCCCCCCCCCCCAAAAAAAAGAGAAGAAGGATTCCGGGCCTTTTGTTCTGAAGGACAGATACAGCCCACGCCTCCTGGGATCGAGGGCAGCTGGGAATGCAGAGCAAACACATAGCCTTCAACCCAGCGACAGCCTCGTGCTGCGCGGAACTCAGCCCTTCGCATTATCCATAGTCATCTCGGGTATTATACGCCAACAGGGGGGGATTAACCACAAGCCACTGTTTTCCATAGAAATAACTGGCCTTCAGTCCTGGTAATGTGCTTTGGCATCAGGGCATCAAAGCAAATGCAGAGGATGCCCTGCGCTGGCCCTGGCTGCTCTGATAAATCACCCATCAACAGAGCCTCAGAGAGAGGCTGGAGCAAATGAAGAGATTATTGAATTTTTCAGGTCATTTGAAATATGCGGGCCTGCCTAGGAGAGCGAAAGCAAAGAGGCCCTTTTTCTGTCCCGCTCTTGGCGATGCAGCTTCTTGAACAGAACAGGGCAGCGCCAACCCCAAGGCCAGGCTCACTCTGGCTGATTTAGTTAATGCACCATGTTGTGGATGTATTTTTAAAAAATAACTCCAGAAACATTTGCTTTTGGTTTGCTGTCAGGAAATGGATTTGTTGGGGCCTGATTTCGCCTTTCCTTCCTGAACTCGGCCTCCTGTGGTCTCTGCTGCCCTGGTCACGTGCAGACACTCCCTTCTTCCACTCGCTCACTGTCTAATGAAGGTCGCCCCAAGGTCTGTTCTCGGGCACCATGCCTTCCCTCTCCACTCCCTCAGCCTTCCACTCTGCATCCACAACACAAATCCTTCTTTTGAACCCCAATTTTTCTCCTGTCTTTTGGACACCCCACTCTATGTCCTCCTGATTCCTTGAACTGCACATGTGGCAATTCATTTGACCATTTACCTTAACATCAAAGCTATTCTTCCTCCT
>NW_005871122.1:1627681-1759744 GCF_000147115.1 Myotis lucifugus
TCTGACTTAGTTCTTCAGAAGGGTGCTGCCAGGTTAATCATACTAAAAACATCACTTTAATCAATACCTTCTTTTTCCAGTACCTTGCGTGACTCCCTATTACTCCTCTAGGAAGTTATCAACTCCACAGCTTAGCCTTAAGGGTGAGGCATCAGCCTCCAATTAATTCTAGTCTTCTCATTATTCCCTGGGCCAGGACCAGGCACCTGCAACCCCTGAGTCAAATTCGGGCCATCACCTGTTTTTGTAAATGAAGTTTTGTGAGAACACAACCATACCCACTTGTTCGCATATTGTCTGTCAGCTTTCACACTACAGTGGCAGGGCTCAGTAGTTACAACAGAGACCACATGGCCCACAAAGCCTAAAACATTTATTATTCAGCCCTGCATGGGAAAAGTTGACTGATCCTGCCTTAGACACATTCTTATTGTGTTAAAACTAAACTCTATTACTTGCCACTTTCCCAACAGTAAGCCCCAAACTTCACACTTATATATTCTTCACTCTCCTGAAATGATTTTCCTGCCTCATGTCTATAATTCCTTCAAAAGTCCGCTTCCTCAGGAAAACTTTGATCCAATTGCTTTCATTCCTTCATCATTGATTGAACATCTCTAATCCAGGCTCTATGATAGGCCATGTGGGCATTGTGAGAAGTAATGGCCCTAATGAAGCTTGCCATCAAATGGCAAAGATCCACATGGAATAAATAACCACACTCCCAGGTGTGTGTGTGCAAATTGTAATAAATGTGGGATGAAGAAAAGTAAAGGTGCTGCAGGAGAATATGAAAAGGGCATATTTAAGTGAGAGAATCAGGAGAGGCCTCTTTGAGGCAGAGACTTAAATGATGAGCAAAGAATTGGGGTCAGAGCATTCCAGGCTCAGAGAATAACTGGCGAGATGGCCTGGGGTAGAACAGAGCTCGGAGTGACTGAGGAATTGAACATGGGCTAATGTGGCTGGTGCCTGTACAGAACACACAGCGACTCGAGTATGTGGCATGGGTGAGAGGCAGGCCTGGGCCTGATCAGGAGGTGCTTTGAAGACCATACTAGGAGTTGAATTTTTTTCCCTTTTTCATGAAAAACTATTGTATAGTTTTCTGAGCATGGAAGAATATGCTCAGATTTTTCTTTAACTCATTTTGGCTGCTGCGTAGAGTAGACTGGAGGGAATGACAAAGTATACCCTGTGTCATATAACTCCCACTGCATTTTGTTAATCCTCTTTTATGACCTCCATTGCCTTTTACTTTGTATTATGCTTATTTGCATAATACAGTGCATGGTAGTTCTGTGTGAACATGTCCTGTTGCCCTTCTAGGTGGTAACGTATGGACTCTCTTATTCATCTTAGAATCTTCTGCACTATCCACTACACAGCACATGACACAGTAAAGAATTAATGAATTAAGTTGAATTACTAGTCCAAATGGATCTGAATTCACAAACTTCCACATTTCTCTGGCCCATAACGTTTAGGCTCAGCTCTTTTCATTAGTCTCATTGGAGAGGAATTGACTTTCCCCTAGGTATCTCCTTAAGCAGAAGCAGGGCTGATGGGAACGTTATAGGAAGCTGATTTGGGCAGAATATTGTGCAACATAAGACTATCTTTTATGAAATTAGAGTTTAGGCAAAATGGAATCACCTGTGAAGGAGGAGTTGCTAATCATTACAAGAGTGATCTGTGATCATATGCTGTTGTCCACAGACACCATGGATGATGTAGTGGGTTGAAGGGTGGCTTCCCCCCCAAAAAATGTCCAGGTCCTAAACTCAAGAACCTGTGAGTCTGACCTCATCTAGAAAAATGGATCTCAAGATAAGATCATCCTGTATTATCTGCATGAGCCCTAAATCCAATGAGAACTGCCATTCTAAAGATGAAGAATGAGAAGACACCAAAGCAGTGGAGAAGGCCATTTGAAGACAGAACAGAGATTGGAACTATGCTGCCAAAAACCCAGGAATGCCAAGAGCCACCAAAGATGCCAGGAAGCATTCTCCCAGAGACTGTGGAGAGAGCCTGACCCTGCAGACACCTTAATTTTGGACTTCTGGCTCCAGAACTATCAGAAAATAAATTTCTGTGGTCTTCAGGTTTGTGATAATTTGTTATAGCAGCAATAGGAAACTGATACAGATGGGATTCCAGTATGTGAAAACTAGTTTGCCTAGATTCATGATTTTCAATAATATTTTTTCAAATTTTAGATTCTTTAGTTCAAATGGAATAATACTGGTAAAACAAGAGGTAAAACACATAGAAATTGCCTCTGCTTTGGTGAAAAAAAAAGGGCCGGAGTCCTACCTTCTTGCCTTTTCTTCACCCTGAAGGTCTGTACAAAGCTAGATGACTTAGAAGTTCTAATTCAACTCTAATTTGGTAGCTTGACATTTTATATGACAAGGGAAGACAGAAGTCCAGAAAACATGGACTTCTGTTAGGTTGGGATCCCTGGAAGTGGACTCTAAGCAGGGAGTGGAGAAGTGAGACAGGGAATTGGAGAAAGCCAATATAGGGTGCATCAGTGGGCAGGTGACTTTTGTGGGTGACTTGGTTAAATCCTGTAAGGGCCTCTGGGAGATGGTATAGAATGTGCCTCTGAAATGTTCTTGCTGAGAGGCAAGGAAGGTGGGATACCAATCCACTCATTTCAATTCATCACTGGTTAGGGCTGCTCCAGGGCTGGACATTCCTCAGTGTTTCTGACCTACTCTCCGAGCATGCACACAGCCAGCGGAAACTCTCAGACAGGGAGCGCTGGGTGCTGGCAGCATGACGCCATTGGCATCCTCTGGAATGGGGTGAAGTGAGAGGATGTGACCGGTGCTCTGTGGCCAGTCTGGGAAACACTCCAGTTGGCTTCAGATACCTTGTGTAAGAACCAACACCGTGTAAGACCATCTACACAGTCCAGAAGGGAACCGCAGGATAAAACCCATTGTTAATCGTATTCCTGGAATGGAAACTTTGCACAGAAATGTGCTTCTGTGTAGCTGGTCAATTGACTACTTGCGTACATAAGTCATAGAACAACTGAGTGTTTGAAACACATTAATGGAACACACACCATATGAGCATAGGAAGGAAAGGAATAGACAGTATTAATTGCTCAAATAAATTGACTATCTTTGTTTTCAATAAGTTCCCAGGATGAAGAACTCGGAGCAAAATCCATAACATTTTTAGTGAAGGGTATGAGGATAAGAAACCCTTAAACTGAAAGAGATGTGAGCATGCTTATCAGACTCCAGGGTGAAAATCTAAAGAAAGATGCAAACAGCAGACAACACTAAGCATATCGCTGCTGGCAGGGCAGTTTCTGGTTGGCAGGGTCCACGTACCCCAGGACACCTGGCGAACTCACACAGCCCAGGATGTGAGAGGGAGCAGAGTGGTGGTTAACAGCAGGCAGTTAAATCCTGTCAGACCTGGGACTGAATCCCAGGCCCGCCACTTACTGGCTGTGTGGCCTTGAGCAAATTATCCTTTCTCTGTGTAACGTGGGGCAGCCTCATTCTAATGAGGCCACAAGAGTGATGCAGAGAGACTAATGCCTACACATAGCAGGTGCTCAAAACATTATTTTATTTACCTATGTTGCTTGTCAGACACTCAAGCCATTTGTTTCTGTATCACTCAGGAACACACAGGCAGAGCGAATGAGATTTGGGGCCTCCCACTCCTGCGAGGGCACAGGGAAGCGAGGGCACAGGGAAGGGGTAAGATTGTCAGAGATTGTAAGTTTCTATCAAGATACTCAATCCTGGGGCATGTCAAGCAGAGCCTTAAGAGCCAAGATAAAACCTAAGTCTACAGGAGAAGGGAGTTAGAAGGGAGTTACCTCTGTGCCCAGAAACATGACTTCCTGAAAGGCCTGGAATTCCCTGGTCTGAGGAGAAACGTGTGCTTTTGGGGGGACAGGCTCCTGTGGGGAGCTTCTGGCTTACTACGCATTCACGCTGCGGCTCTCCAACCGGTGAGCCCGCCTGCCTTCCCCCAGAGCATCCCCATTTCCCACTAATTGCAAAAGTGCCCTCCCTCTGAACCCTCCCTCTCCAACCCCCAGAGCTAGATGACAAATTCATAAGTATTTTAAGCAGATGTTGTGGAATTTAACGGGAAATCTATTTATAGGATTCTTCCTTTAGGAGCTTGGAAATAAATGTGAGCGATGCCGAAGTCCTCCTGGAGCCATTTCTGTACCTGCAGAAAGGTAGATTAGAAAGATGACTATCGGCTGGCGCCTGGTGCAAATCGTCTTCAGGCCGAGATCCTGGAGTTTGGTGCATCTGTGCTGCCAGCCCACCGGCAGGCCAAGGCAGCCTGCTGGCACTCGCCGTGACTCAGTTTTCCCACATGCAAAGCGGAGATAAAAATACACCTCCCCACCAGGGACGTTCTGGGGGCTGAGGCAACATTGTCAGTGAAGCTGCTTGTGGTGCACCAGCCCCAAAAGGTAATACCGTTATGAACATGCACAAGGCAAGGCTCTATTTTTTATTTTGTGACTTTGATGGCATGAGCCAACTTCTCCCTCCAGCTTTTTAATATGATTATAAGTCCTTTACAAGAATACAGCTTTCACGCCGCACAGCAGGATACATAATATTTCTTATAAATTTAATTTAGGAAACGGCAGGAAAATAATGTTAAGGATTTGCCTTAAACCTACTAAAGCAAGGCAATTCCATTAATACTGCCACTCCATCTTCAACTCGACACGTTGTGCTTTAAGATGACAGCCTCCTCTATCCCTGCTATTCTTTGCAACAATAAAGGTAAACTTGAGAAATGGGACACGTTCAGTCTCCGAATTCCTTTTCCCTAACACTGCCTAGTCAGATCCCTGGCAAACCCCTTGACGTTTATTCCTGCTTTTGAAGCAGTGGTCTGAAAAGTTCTGAGATAAGTTTCACGGTGACTTTCAACCACGGATGCTGTTTTCCTCAGCATCCCGCTGCCCACCTAGAACTTCTGAACGCCTGCAGGCTCTGGGGATCTGGGTATGCCACAGTGGGGTGTGGAATTGGGAAGCTTTTAGTTTTGGGCTAAAACAACACACATTTATTATCTTACAGTTCTGTGGAAGGCAAGTCCGACATGGGTCTCTAGGGGAGAATCTGTCCTTGACTTTCCTATAGTCTGCATTTCTTGCCTGTGGTCCCCTCCCTCCACCTTCAAAGGCAGCATTACTGGGTGAAATTCTTCTTATGCTGTCACTCTGACCTTCTCTTCTCCTTGTACCAATCTATGTGATTGCGTTTGGTCCACCAGGGAAATTCAGGATAATCTTGCCCCTTTCCAGGTGAGCTGATCACGATCTAAATGCCATCTACAACCTTATTTCCCCTTATCCTGTCATTGAACACAGTTTCCAGGAATTGGGATGCGGACATATTTGGGGGTAGGAGGTGATATTTTGCCTACCACAAGACCCAAATATATTCCCCAACATTTGCTATAATGGACAGCATGGGTCCCCTGAACTCCAGGGATGGTACGATGGGATGTTGTTCTTATTATTGGAAGGTCTGCTGGACCACTGACCTTTCCTACCCCTCAAGTTTCTCACTCTCTGGGCAATACCTTCTTCCTGATTAGGTCTTGTACCCCAAATGCCAGTCTCTACTCACCTCATGGGTGATAAGTTCATCAAATCCACCTGAGCATCTCATGTAGACAATTGTTATCGTTCTACAGTAATCTGACTGTATTTTGAGTGTTCTGATTATTGACCACTAAGGTTAATCTTCATTTTGGAACTCTGCCCTACATTTCTTGAAACAGCAACTGATGTATGTTTTTGTGTTCCAGACTGAAGCCATGTCTGGCCAAGGTTAAGTTCAACAATGAGTGGTGTTTGTCTCCATTACAACACATCTATGTGGCATGTAGGCATTATGGTAAACCCTCTGCATACGAATATCATTCCATCTCTTGGATGTATATATATCCTCAGAGAGGTAAAATATCTTCCCGAGGTCACATAGCTTCACCATCTTGAACAAACCCAGATCACTGTGAATCTAGAATGATGTGGTGCCCTTACTAGGCCCCCACTACTTGCAGGCACCCAGTGCCCTCCTACATCTGGGACACTCAATCCCTCCCTTAGTCCCTTTCCCATTATCCTTGGATGGAATCTGTTTTAGGGCAGACCCCCTGGTCAGAGGTAAGTGGTTAATCATTCTATGAATTTCTTATCCTTGCAAAGAAGCCCTAAGGAGCAATGGGAAGGGAGTGGGGTGAGAGCCCATGCCCAGGCACTCAGATAAGAAATCACCTGTGGTCATCAGGAGTCTTCACATCATCTCATAGGGCAGCTGTCTGCATTTCAGCCACTGCTCATCCCATACAGAAGCAAATGAAGCCAAAAGCATCCGCCCTGTGAGATTCTACAGTGTTCAAGGAAGGAAGTGAGTTAGACTGACTGGCAACCAAAGATTAATTGGGTCTGTGAGAGTAAGTGGTTGATGGGACAAGGTCAGCCTCTGCTCCATGTCAGCTTGAAAGAGGATGTTGGGAGTGGAGTCAGGAGGCTGTGAAGGGCGGCCTCAGGGTCAGAATGACAGCAGCTCCGGGAGGGCTCTGGGCTGTGAAGTAAAACAACCACGAGTGTAAATGACCTGGGGCTCTGATGATGTGCAGCAGAGATGTCTGGGCTTTTAGACTGACATTCAAATGACTGAAATATCACTTGCCTGGGCAGCTGATCTACACTAAGGGAAGTGAACTCAGCTCATCAACCAGGGGATTACCATTTACTCAACAGAGTGTTAAAAGGTTTCTCAGCCCCTAAGGTTTGAAGTCTTTGTAATAATGTCACAATAAGGGGCAGTTAATGCAGCACATGGGTGGCCCATTTAAAATATTTACCTCCAAATGAGCCTATTAAATGTCTAAAAATATTAAATCTCTAGCAGATATAGTCTTTCCCCCAAAGACAGATTAAAAGGAAAATATCAAATGCATAGGCGGTGTCACTCCTCATCCGTTTGAAGCCTGGCACTATAAAGCAGCCCTCGCTGGTTCTTATTCTATGTGGATATCCATCTTTAAGAGAAGATTTCAGGGAGGGAGGTAGTGAAAAATAGGAAACACTAAGTACACGAGTGATTGGATTCAAAACACACGCTGCCATGTGGCACAAATGCGAACTGATGTCCAGGGCAGGCGTAGGTCACTCTCCCAAGGGTGGGTCTCCTTGAGGCACGGCTGGAACTTCATTCACCCTGGGAGGCCCCACATCTTGGTATTTAGTTTTTCCCAGAGATGAATAAGTTCAGGGGACAAACTCAAAAGAGACTAAATGTAAACGCAGTGTTCTTATTAATATTCACTGGGAAATGTGCCTTTATTGGCAGCCAGGATACTAATAAATCAGGTATGTGGGAAGTCAAGTTAATAATCAGAGTTTCTTGATTTGCAGAGAATCATAATACAAGAAGGTAGAAGCTGTTGAGGCATAGTTCACCCAGGTCATGAGGTCATATTAGAATTACCAAGCACACCTAATAATATTATCCTATATAATAAAAGGCTAATATGCAAATAACCAAATGGTGGAACAACCGAACAACTGAACAACCGGTTGCTGTGATGTGTGCTGACCACCCGGGGGCACACGTGGAACATGGCAGGTGTCAGCAGCAGGTGGCAGAGTGCAGAACATGGTGGGCATCGGCCATGGTGGGATGATGGATCAGGTGAGTGGGAGCAACAGACCAAGGCAGGGTGCCAGTCGCTGTTATCAGGGTGAGCCTCTGGTGGTTACTGAAAATTCTTTGCTCACGTGCACCATCGCCCCTCAGGGATTCTCCACCTCCCCCTGCTCCTGAGGGGCGATCGGGGCCAGCAGCCACTGCTCGCACCAGCTGACGGCACTGGCCCCAATTGCTCCACGCTGTCAGCAGGTGTGAGTGGGGCCTGCACCATCAGCGCATGGTAGCGGCAGTGGCAGGAGTGGAGCAGCGAGCAGATAGGGGATCAAGGGCCACAGTGGGAGGGCCTGGGCAGGGGCACGGAGGATGGACTGAGACCTGCCCCTCTACCCACTGCAGCCTTGTGGCCCACAGTTCCTTTCAAGGTGCACAAATTTGTGCATTGGGCCCCTAGTAATATTATAATATTATAATAAGACTAATATTTACTTATGACTCATACATCATGGGCAGAGAAATAAGCAGTTTATGCACTTGCAATTATTATTCCTACTTTATGGAAGAGGAAATTGTGGCTTAGAATTGCTAACTTGTACTAGATCACGTAAACTATAGAGTGATAGATTTGAGGTTAAACCCAGGTCTGTCTGACTCCAAGCCCAGACTCTTAACCACCATTATATACTTCCTCTGCTCTCTTTGGAAGCTCAGATTCTCAGATTTACTGCCTCTTCCCTGACAGTGTTGGAAAAACACTGCCAAATCCCTGCTTTCTGACTCCCCTTTGTTTAAACTGCCACACTGACCATTCCTTTTGTTAACATAATTTTCCTTCTGTCTTCTCTCTTCTCATTCATTCCTTACACTGCAGCCATAGTGATCTTTTTAAAACAGATTTGATCGGACACTCCCCTTAATTGGTTTCCATAGGATACAGCATGAACTCCTTTGCTTGGATTCCAGTCCTGATGATCTGTCTGGGGCTGCCTTTCCATCCTCATCTCACCTTCCTTTTCCCCATCCTACTTTCTACTCCTGCCATATTTAATTGTTTTCTGTGCTTGGACTCTCAACCTCAGAGTAGTTAAATTCTCTCACCGTTTCTCTGGCTCTCACTCTTCCTGCTCTGCCAATGTCTCTCCACATCTTTCCATCTCCCCTTCCCTCCTCACCTCCTCTCCCTCCATCTCCTTATTCCCTGCTCTTTTTCTAGCTAACATTCATCCATTCATTCCCCAGATACTTATTGAGCATTCAATTTGAATCAGGCACTGTTCTAGACCTTACAGTTTTGGCACAGACTAGGTAGATGCGGTGCTTGGTTCTAGAGGTGATGGACAAGCCAATAAAGAGGGAACCCCGAGATGTGAGGGTTAAAGTGGGACTGATATGAGGGGAGGGAAGAAATCAGAAAGATGTTGAGGCTGGGACCCCATGCTCTGATCTGAATGATGAGTGAAGACTACAAAGACCAGGCTGTGCAAGAGCTCAACGTTGGGAAGAAGTTGGTGAGTACGAGACACAGAAAGACCAGTGTGGCTGAGGGTGGGCTGGAATAGTAGGAGTTGGCTTGGAGGGAAAGAGAGGAACTGGATCGTATGTGCCTTTAGAGCCCAGGAGAAGAAGTTTGGATTTTATTCCATGTGGAAGGGGAAGATCCTTTACATGAGTTCACAGCACAACCTGGCTTTCAGTTCACTCTGGTTACTGAGTGTGGAATGGATGGAGCGTGTGGGGCTGGGAGGGCAGAGTGGAAGCGGGGTAATAATGAAGGCTCCATTGCCGGGCCAAGGGAGAGGTGATGGCCTGGACGGGGACAGTGACCGTGACCCTGGAAGAGAAGGTGGATTCAGGGTGTCTTTTGGAGTTGGCAAAATGTGTTTCTAGATTGTGTGTTTGGGGGTGAGAGGTTGGAGGAAGTTTAAAGTTGAAGGAAAGAGAAGAATTGAAGATGACTTCTACCATTTGGTGAAGGCAGCTGAATGGAGGTGGTGATATTTTCACAGCTGGGAAAAACTGAGGAGGAAACTGGCAATGAAGTGCCGTAAATTCTGTAAGGACAGGGAAAGGTACGCAAACAATGAATATATGACATAGGAGTAAATTAATAATTCATTATTTCAACTTGTCTGTTCACTGTGTTTTGACTCAACACAAGTATGATAGTTTTAATCTCTTGGTCACGAGATCAGCCATTTCTTTAACTCATCTCCGCTCCTGGATTTTGATTCTAATTTTACTCTTCGCAGCTGCTGAAGGTCCTGTGGAGGGCAGGAGGTGTTTTGTTTTATCACCAGCACCTACGGCAGTATCTAGCGTGCAGCAGACGTTCAGTAATAATTTATTAAATGAATACATTGGCCAGTGCCTCAAAAATACCTGGAGGCAGGCTTCAGCTTTATCAGATAGTTTATAACAATTGGGGCTTTGGGGATGCCAATCTGTCACCTCCCAAATCTCAGTTTTTCACAGTAGAGATGGTGAGGTGAGGTGACATCTGTGCTCATAAGAGGAATATTATTTAAAGGGATGCATTATTTACAACAAAACAAAATGCAGTTTCAAACAACCCGATGACTCTATTTTTCATCATTTCTTTCAAAGGGAAAACCACTTAGAAACTCCTCAGGCTGAGGCAGCCTCGATGACAGAAGGATGTTCCGGACGTCCTGTGCTTAGCCTTCCAAACCGATCACGTCGGTGACGCACTCAGGTGATACAGCGAGTACTTCAGATGTAGCTATCGTTTCTGAGGTTTTTGTTTGTTTCCTGTCCTTTGAGTTAGAGAAGTGATACCAAGACAGACTAACTGGGTGATGGGGGAATTCTTTTCTTGCAGCAAAGGGAGAAAAACCAATAAACAGAAAAACAAAAAGCAGGAGTTAACTTGCTTTCCCGTACAGGGACACAAACGAACTCCTTCCGCGTAGCTAAGTCTTGATAATTTTGTCTTCCAGCAAACCCCCAAACAGAGATCAAGTGCTTCAAGTGCCAATTTGAATTTGGCAGGCAAGTGGGCTGCAAATGATCTAATTTATCTCAATTCAAATCAGCTTAGCAAATGTGGAAGATGCTACGTGAAAATAGGTAACATGGGAGTCACAAACACATGAATTTTAAGGTCTTTAAGCAAAAATGATTTCCTAGGACAAACTACTTCCTAGGATACTTTCAGTAAACAGTACACGTGGAAACCGCATGGGGGACAGGCCAGGCCACTGGGTAAAAAGTCTTGTCTATTTAAATACTTGGCTCAAAAATAAGAATTACAAACCACCTGCCTTCTTTCCAGAAGGAAAGAAACTTTCAAAATGCAACCATGTAGTTGAAAACCTAGGAAGAAGTGGGAGTACAAAGAGAGGTCACAGTGGGAAAACACAGTAATTATTCAATAATTATTGGCAGTGAATAGAATGCCTGGAGTGCAGGTGTAAATTATAATGCAAGAACGCCATCATATTTGAATGGCAGTGCCTGCTCAGTCCAGGAAAGGGCACCCCTATGGATTCCTTTTCCAAACCCTTTACTTTGCTTAGGGGAGCTTTAGAAAGAGCAGCAGACTGTGGGGTTATAAAAGTCATAGCAAATTGAGTAAGAGGATTGGGGCTCAGGTTGCCTAAGAATTTTGGAACTTCACTTTCCCTTTCCTGAGCTTGGCAATTTTAGTGTAACACATAAACAATAAATGGGTGATTTAGTTTCTTAACCTAAAAACAATAACAAAAAGACAGGAACACACACACACACACACAGAACAGAAAAATGAGGCTTTTAGGCATGGGCAAAACTATTGTTATTTTTACCGCAATCAGGGCGACTGAAACAAAGGATTAGTGTTATACAATGCCCTATGTTGGTATATTGCTTTATGGTGTGCAAAGTGCTTTTATATCCATTTTCTATGTGGCTCTCACTGCAACCTTGTTGTAGGCAGGAATTATTAAACGGAGTGAGCATGTAGGTTGTCTGGCGTATGCTTGACAGAGCTGGCACTTTACAAGTGAGAACACTGGGGTGCAGAGTGTTTCAGTGAGGACCCAAGGTCACAAGTCCTGTCTGTGCCAAAACCACCTCAAATGCAGGTCTTCAGATTCCCAGTGCAAACCACTTTCCACCACCTCATACCGACTTGCTTGTTCTCAGGGCACAGAAAGAGACAACCTGAAAAGATTCCCTTATGCAATGATTTCCATTACTTCCCTCCACAGACGCTGTTAATTGGTTGTAATGTCAAATGATTTACGTATCACCTCCTTATTTAATTTCTTTGTCCTCTTCTAGAGGTGATGATGGGTAGAAAAATGAGCCATCAAAGGGGAACGGGAATTTCAACCCCCACTCATTAATCAGCCCTGCTCTCCTGAAAAATTACAGAAGATTCAAGACTTTTTCATGCACTCATTTCCTGGTTATACAACCTTAGGCAAGGAGTGCATTTATCTGATCTGTGCATGGTGATTTTCTGTCTCATACTCTTGAGAATCTCAGTGCCCACACAGCATGAAATGAGGACGGGATTTGAAAAACATGGGATTGATTTTATCAATATACTAGAGGCCTGGTGCACAAAATTCATGCACGGGTAGGGTCCCTAGGCCTGGCTGGCGATGAGGGTCGATTGGGGCCTTCCTTCATTCCACGCCGCCTCCTGAGGTCAGTGCATGCCATAGTGAGGGATCAAACTCCCGGTCTCCCAGTCGAACTCCCAAGGGGACACTTTGCCTATTAGCCTTTTATATATATAGATAAACCTGGAAACCTCTGGACTCAGGCAGTTTCTGTATCTGAATCTTTCTGCCTGCCCTTAAATGTTCCCAAGGATATAGTTTGCAAATGGAACCTGGGCAAGACTTCACTTTATCCCCTGCCCAGTCACAATGCCTTCATATGTCCCATCCAGACATCTGAGCCCCATATTCCAATCCTGGTTATCTCTATGTGGATGGCTCACAGACACTTCAAAGTAAACATTATCAATAAAATTCATCATCTTTCCCTCAAAAATAGTTCTCCCTCATCACTTGTGTCTTGGAAGATGACCGCACCATTTACCTATTATTCTAGCTGAAACCCAAGAGGCTACAGAAAAGTCTGCGTGGGCCCACAGACATCCAAATGTCACAGAGGAGAGTACCCAGCCCTCATTCATTCCACAGGCAGAATAACATGAACTGCCAGAGAGCATACTATTACCAACACCCCTCCAAACTGCAATGGGCAGCTCTGGACCTCCAGCTGCCACCAGGTCTAAGTATCCCTGAAACTGCCTGGATTACAGTCCCAGAATTTATCAGCCATATCCATTTCCTTATGCATTGTTTATGGCAGTGGTTGGCAAACTCATAGTCAACAGAGCCAAATATCAACAGTACAAGGATTGAAATTTCTTTTGAGAGCCACATTTTTAAAAATTAAACTATATAGGTAGGTACATTTTTATTAACTTAATTAGGGTACTCCTAAGGCAGTGATGGCAAACCTGTCCACCTCTGACACGCGAACTCATTTTTTTGGTTGATTTTTCTTTGTTAAATGGCATTTAAATATATAAAATAAATATCAAAATCTTTGTTTTACTATGGTTGCAAATATCAAAAAATGTCTATATGTGACCCGGCACCAGAGTTAAGTTAGGGTTTTTCAAAATGCTGACACGCCGAGCTCAAAAGGCTCGCCATCACTGTCCTAAGGCTTAGGAAGAGCCACACTGAAGGGGACAAAGAGCCGCATGTGGCTCGCGAGCCGCAGTTTGCCGACCACGGGTCTATGGCATGGACTAGAAGGGCATTGCCTAGAAATTGCGTCTTAAACCCATTTGTTTTTCTTCCTCACTAGAATATAAGCTTACTAAGGTCCAGTGAATTGTGTTTAATTCACTGCTTTATCCTTGGGGCCCAGAAGCATTCTTGGTACTTAGTAGGCTCTCAATCAGAATTTAACGAATGAGTGAGTTTTTAAATTTTTTCTCCTTCTCCTCAATATTAAGTACAATCAGCAAATCCTATAGATGATCTTTCTTTGCATGTTAATTCTGCCCACTTCCCTCCATCTCCCCTGCTCTTGCCTTAGTTCGGGGCCCTGATCCTCTCATGCTGAGATGACTGGAGTATTCTCCTTCAGCACACTGATGCTAGAAGGGCTTTCTCAGTCTGATCTTATTAACCTCCCCTCTCTCTAAGACTCCTTCAATGGCTTCCCCACTGCCCATAGGATGGAGTCCTTACCATTTGATATGGCATCAGTGATTGTCATATCCTGCCCTGGTCCTGCAGTCTTATGCCGTGCCTTCCTTCTCAATCTTCATAAGCCTGGGATGCTCTAAGACAGGTTCCTGCTTATGTCCCCATGCCATTGCTTAGACTTCTTCCTTATCTACTTATCTGCCGCTATGTAAGAAACCATCCCGAAATGTGTAGCTTAAAACAACAACAATCAATTGCTATATTATCTTTCATGTTGGTAGAGGCTGATGGGTTCAGCTCAGTTCTTGCTTGTGTTCTCTCACAAGGTTGCAGTCAAATGGTGGCTGGAGCTGGAGCCATCTCAAAAGTTTCATGTTTGGCAATTAACAGTTACTAGGAATTTAGCCAGAGCTGAGAGCTGGGGGCCCTTGGTTTCTCCTCACCTGGGCTTCTCTGTGTGCCCTGGGTTTTCTCACAACAGATGGGAAATGGTGCCAAGAGCAAGCATTCCGAACAGAGTCGACAGAAGTGGCCTGGCCTTGTCCTGACTGGTTTGGCTCAGTGGATAGAGTGTCGGCCTGTGACTGAAGGGTCCCAGGTTTGATTCCAGTCAAGGGCATGTACTTTGGTTGCGGGCATATCCCCAGTGTGGGGTGTGCAGGAGGCAGCTGATCGAAGTTTCTCTCTCATCGATGTTTCTAACTCTCTATCCCTCTTCCTTCCTCTCTGTAAAAAATCAATAAAATATATTAAAAACAGAAGAAGTGGCCTGGCATTTCTATCCAAACTCTGGAAGTCACACAGTATACTCCTGTCACATTTGTGCATTAGAAGGAGTTGCTAAGATCAGCCCATATTCAAGGACAGGGAATTCAATCCCACATTTGATGCGAGAAGCATCATATACATACAAGGAGGAAGCAATTGATGGTGTCTGTCTTTGGAGACTAGCTACCATAGTCTGAAACATTTTTCACCCCACTTCTATAAGCAAACATATTACATTTACCTTTCAAGATCCACTGTATGCCTGACTCCCACACCTAGGGCAGAAATAAGCCCACCCCACCTCTGTAGGCCTTTCCTTCCCCTCATGAAAAGGTGATATAAGTGGAGTCACTTTAAAATGCAGTCAGAACAGCCATGAACAGAATTGCTTGCATGTCTT
Source organism: Myotis lucifugus (assembly GCF_000147115.1). Classification (NCBI taxonomy): domain Eukaryota; kingdom Metazoa; phylum Chordata; class Mammalia; order Chiroptera; family Vespertilionidae; genus Myotis; species Myotis lucifugus. The sequence goes on from NW_005871122.1 coordinate 1,642,708, forward strand.
ACACCTTGAACCTTTGGAATATTTAAACTGGACAAAATAACCTTTGCCAGAGCAACCTTGTCTTCCAAACAGCTGTTTGTAAAGCTAACAGAAAAGTAGACATCCTGACCATAAGAACTGGTAATTATGGACATTCCTTAGAAACCGTAAACAGGCCTATATAGCTAAACAAAACAAAACAAAACAAAAGTTCTTAACACCAATAGAAATCACTTTTCATTTCAATTTATATAATTATTTCCCTTCCTTTTTCTCATAAAATACAAACAAATAAAACAAAACCCTTGTCCTCACCCTGAAATTGGGACACGATTTGAATTTCTGCCCGAATCTGTGACTCAGATTGCAATTCTGTGATCTCAAATAAATGCTTGTTGCCTCTCCATTTGGCCTTTTATTTTTAGTTTAACACCTTTGTGGGCTTCTTGCTTGGTGTCTACAACATATTATTTAAATTACTCATTTACACTTTTGCCTCACCTAAATACGTCAGGACCTGAGTCTGTGTTTTATTATCTGTGCCTAGGAAAGTGCCAAATACAAAATAGGCCCTTACAAAATATTTGTTGAATGAAAAAAAAATCTGTTTGTTTTTGAGCATTAAAATAACCAGAAATATGCTCTACACAATTTGTAATTGAGAGAAAGAAGTTCAAATGGAGATACTGACAGGTGAGTCTTAGGAGGTTCACACCTGAAACACACACACCTGGGTCTCCCTGCATTTTGGAGAGATTTCATAGAATTCTGGGCATATTCAAGACAAAAGAGAAAAAACATTACCACAGGGTCAGGGGGTACTTTAAACTTATTTAAGAGATCAAGGTCACAGCTGTAATGGACCCTTGTGCTGAAGGAATGGGGGATTTTGAATGTCCCTGAGCATTTCAAGTGTTCTTGCTGGAAATGCCTTTGGAGGAAAGAAGAAGAGGAAGAGGAAGAGGAAGAAGAAGAGGAAGAAGAAGAAGAAGAAGAAGAAGAAGAAGAAGAAGAAGAAGAAGAAGAAGAAGAAGAAGAAGAAGGAGAAGAAGAAGTAGTTGTTGTTGTTTTAGTGGTTTTTCCCTCTCAGTGGACTTCGGCTGTTGTGGTGAATGCCCACAGGGTGCCAGGGCACCTATAGAGACAATGGGCAGCTCTGGAGCTCCAGCTGCCACTAGGATTAAGAACTATTTCCAAAGTTTACCAACTGATCACGTACATATTAAGTAAAAAAATACACATACAACATTTAGCCAGGAATGATAAGAAAATCTAAACTACTTCTCTGTTCAGATTTAATTTTCCAAGCAATAAAGTTTCTAATATTAACAAAGATGGTGGAACTCCTAACTTATTTTTTAAAATTTTTAAAAATTTCTTTGCATATCTCATCCCAATGACAAATCAGGAGAGGACACAGAAATAGCAGGTGACTTAAATTGATACATCAACACCTCAAAGCTAACATTTTAGAGATCCAGTCCTTTTGGATTTAATTTCCTAATTAGATTTTAAAAGAGAAGTACAAAGGTTAAAAGGTGCTGCCTTTCTTTTTTTAAAAAAATTTTAAAATTGAATTTATTGGGGTGACATTAGTTAATAAATTATATAGGTTTCAGGTATACAATTCTATAATACATCATCTGTCTACTAGAGTCCTTTGTGCAGGGGTGGGGGGCGGTGTGTCCCTCAGCCCAGCCTGCACCCTCTCCAATCAGGGACTCCTCAAGGGATGTCTGACTGCCCGTTTAGGATCAGGCCTAAACAGGCAGTCGGACATCCCTCTCACAATCCAGGACTGCTGGCTCCCAAACACTCACCTGCCTGCCTGCCTGATCACCCCTTAACCACTGCCCTGCAAGCCCGATCAATGCCTAACAGCTCCCCTGACAGATTAACAAAGATGATGGAACTCCTAACTGCCCTCCCCTGCAGGCCCAGTTGCCCCTAACTGACCCCCCTGCTGGCCTGGTTCCCCTCAACTGCCCTCCCCGGCAGGCCTGGTTCCCCCCAACTGCCCTCCCTTGCAAGTCTGGTCTCTCCCAACTGCCCTCCCCTGCTGGCTATCTTGTGTCCACATGGAGGTGGCCATCTTGTGTGTTGAAGTGATGGTCAATTTGCATACCACCTCTTTATTAGATAGGACTAGAGGCCCGGTGCACAAAACTTTGTGCACTCGGGGGGGAGGGGGGGGTCCCTCAGCCCGGCCTGTGCCCTCTCGCAGTCTGGGACCCCTCGGGAGATAACGACCTGCTGGCTTAGGCCTGCTCCTGGGTGGCAGAGGGCAGGCCCAATCCCTAGGTGCAGCCCCTGGTAGGGCTCAGAGCAGGGCCGATTGGGGAGTTAGGGCACCGCCACTTGTCATGCACAGAGCAGGGCAGATCAGGAGGTTGAGATGCCATCCCTAGTCACGCTCAGGGTAGGGCCAATTGGGGGGTTGGGGCACCGCCCCCTGTCACACTCAAGGCAGGGTCGATGGGGAGGTTGCGGTGCCACCCCCTGTCATGCACAGAGCAGGGCCGATCAGGAGGTTGGGGCTCCATACCCTGTCACGCACAGAGCAGGGCCGATCAGGGGGTTGAGGAGCTCCCCCCGTCATGCACAGAGCAGGGCCCATCAGGGGGTTGGGGAGCTCCCCCCTGTCACTCACAGAGTAGGGCCAATAGGGGAGTTGAGGCACTGCCCCCTGTCACACACAGAGCAGGATGGATCAGGGGGTTGGGGCGCTGCCTTCTATCACCCACAGAGCAGGGCCGATCAGAGGATTGGGGCGCCGCCACTGTCACACTCAGGGCAGGGCCAATGGGGAGGTTATGACTCTACCCCGTCACACACAGAGCAGGGCCCGTGGGGGGCGGGGGCGGTTGGGGCGCCGCACCCTGTCAAACACAGAGCCGCAGGGCGATCAGGGGGTTGCGGTGCCACCCCCTGTCAGGCACAGAGCAGGGCTGATCAGGGGGTTGGGGCGCCTTCCCCTGTCACGAACAGAGCAGGGCGGATAGGGAGGTTGTGGCCCCGCCCCCTGTCACACACAGAGCCGCAGGGCAATCAGGGGGTTTGGTCGCTGCCCCCTGTCACACTGATCCCAGTGCCGGGAGGCCTCGCGGCTCCGCTGATCCCAGTGCTGGGAGGCATATTACCCTTTTGCTATATAGGACAGAGGCCTGGTGCACAGGTGGGGGCTGGCTGGTTTGCCCTGAAGGGTGTCCTGGATCAGGGTGGGGGTCCCTACTGGGGTGCCTGGCCAGCCTGGATGAGGGGATGATGGCTGTTTGCAGCTGGTCACACCCTCTTCAGGGTGGGGGTCCCCACTGGGGTGCCTGGCCAGCCTGGGTGAGGGGCTGAGGGCTGTTTTCAGGCTGGCGGGTGACTGAAGCTCCCAACCTGTCCTTTTTTTCTTTTTTTTAAATTCTGGGCCAGCTTTAGCTCTGAGGCTTGGCTCCAGCTCTGAGGCCTCGGCTGCTGAAAGCAGTTATCTGGTTTGTTTGGGTTCTATAATTGTAACACTGTTGTGGTCCTGCTGGCTGAAGCCTGGCTGGCTGAAAGCAGGTTTCTGGGGTTTTGTTTAGCTTCTATATTTGTAACAATGTTTCTTAAACTGCAAGCTCAGAGGCCAGCAGTGGCAGGTGGGGAACGTTGGCTTCCTCTGTCACTGAAGCAAGCAAGCCTCCTGTTCGCTTCAAGCTGCCTGGCTGCCGGCAGCCATCGCGTTTGGCAGTTAATTTGCATATCTCCCTGATTAGCCAATGGGAAGGGTAGCGGAGGTACGGCTAATTACCATGTTTCTCTATTATTAGATAGGATTATTATATAGGATTCTATTCTGTGCTCACCACTCCAAGTTAAGTCTCCTTCCATCACCATTTATCCCCCCTTATATCCTCTTCTACCTCCCCCAACCCCATCCCCTCTGGCAGTCACTATGCTGTTGTCTGTGTCTATGAGTCAGAATGGCTATCATCAATAAATCAAAAAACACCAAGTGTTGGCGAGGATGTGCAGAAAAGAGAACCCTAGTACACTGTTGGTGGAAATGTAGTCTGGTGCAGCCACTGTGGAAAGCAGTATGGAGTTACCTCAAAAAACTAAAAATGGTCCCTAGCTGGTTTATTCAATGGTTAGAGCATCAGTCCCAGACTGAAGGGTCTCAGTTCGATTCCAGTCAAGGGCATGTACCTCAGTTGCAGGCTAGATCCCTGGCCCAGGTCAGGGTATGTGAAGGAGGCAACCAGTCAATGTGTCTTTCTCACATCGATGTTTCTTTCTTTCTGCCTCTCCCTCTTCCTTCCACTCTCTCTAAAAATCCATGGGAAAAATATCCTCAGGTGAGAATTAAAAAACAACAACAACAACAACACATACACACACACATACACACACTATTAAAAATGAAACTTCCTTATGACTCAGTGATTCCACTTCTGGGAATTTTTCTGAGGAAACCTTAAACACTAATTTGAAAGAATATATGCATTAGTTACAATAGCCAAGACTTGGAAGCAGCACATGTGTCCATCAGTATATGAGTGGATAAAAAAGCTGTGGTACATTTACTTGGCCATAAAAAAAAGAAAGAAATCTCATTGTGACAGCATGGATGCACCTCCTAACTTTTTTTTAAATCTCTTTAAAATTTTTTAAAATCTTTTAAAATTTTATGCTAAGTGAAATAAGCCAGCCAGAGAAAGATAAGTAACCATATGATTTCATTCATATGTGTAATCTCATGAACATAATAAACTAACAAACAAAATAGAAACAGACTCAGATATAGAGAACAGACTGACAGCTGTCAGAGGGAAGGGGAGGTTGCTGGGATGGGTAAAAAGAGGTGAAGGGATTAAAAACAAAAAGCTGTTGCCTTTCTGAAATTCAAGTATTTAAAACTCCTCTGCCAACCTGAAAACTTAATTTCAAAATCAAACAAAGCAATCTGTAGAGAGTATCTAAATAATATCTAATAAAATCTGCTCATAGATTAACCAAACTAGGACTTATGGCAAATCTTGCTATGATCTGCTCCTTTTTAAAATTCAACACTTTGTGGGCATAGTGCCTTCATAAACCCTATAGGCTTATTTCATGCCGTTGGCAGGTGCAAATCAGCAATTTTATGTATATGTCTGATATTCTTTCAGCTGGGGGCTGACATCAGGCTAACAAGAGGTGCTTATTTTTTCTAGCAATGGTTAGAGAAGCAGGGGAGAGTTATGAATGGAGAAGGGCAGGCTGAAGGACATAATGCTTCTTGTATTCTTTGAGAATCATGTCTATCTAGCACACAGTTTTATTATTTAATTGACTCACCAAATTTTACATATTTAGAAAGCTCTCCAAATACAGATTTCAGAGAATGTAAAAATGTACACTCGTGTTTTCTTCTGTTTTATTTATTTACATTTTTATTGAGCTAAAATTTACATAATTAAATTAACCATTTCAAAGTGACATTTAGTATAGTTACAGTGCTGTCTGACCATCACCTCTATCTATAGTTCCAAAACATCTGATCACTCCCAAAGGAGATCCCAAACCCATTAAGCAGTCACTTCTCATTTCCTACTTCCTCCAGCCCCAGAAACCACTAGTCTGCCTTTTGCCTCTAGGGATTTACTTATTTCGAATATTTTTGTATAAATGAAACCACACAATATGTGACCTTTTTTGTGTGGTTTCTTTCACTTAGTATAATGTTTTTGAGGTTCATCCACCTTGGAACATGTATAACTATTTTAACCCCTTATATAAATAATATTTCATTGTATGATGTACTATATTTTGTTTATTCATTTATCCACTGAGGCACATTTGTGTTATTTTCACTTTTTGGCTTTTGTGAATAGTTCTGTTATGAACATTTGTATGTAAGTATTTGTTTGAATGCCTGCTTTTAATTATTTTGTTTACTTTAGAGTGTAGTGTCTGGGTCTTAAGATAATTCTACTTTAACTTTCTGAGAAACATTTACATTTTTATGTTTTATTTTTAAAATATATCTGTAAAGTTAGATTCTAAATGGGTTATTTGTAAATTTCCAGTTTTACCAAATCATTTATTGAGTAATTTATTCCTTATCCTATAAACTTGCAGTTCTATTGTTTTGCATGACTCTTCTTCCAAAATCAGATACTTAAAAAATTACTGTAGCTCTGAAGATTTTAAATATCTGTTAAAGAAAGACCTCCTTGATTATTCATCTTTTTCAAAATTTTCTTGGCTAATCTTGCCTTTCATTTTTTCAGATTAAATTTAGGATTACTTCTTCATTGCTATTTTATTTGAAATTACATTCAAGCTATATATGTTATTTTGGAAGAAATTGAGATTGTATTCTGTTTAATTGGTAAGCATCTTCATTTAGTTATATTTCCTTTAGGATCCTTCTGTAAACTTTATAGATTCATTTTTTAGGGGGGAAAAAACTTCCTTTACCCTCCTAGGTTCAATGGCTGGACCCCTCGAATCACACAGATAAAAAAGATAAAAGACAGATTGAGAAGAGAAAAAACAATTTTAGTTACCTATGATGACTGATGAGCAAATGAGATTAGGGAATGGGCCCTATGACTGAGGTTTATAGACTATTTTATGTTAAACAGAGAAAAGGGATGTGGGGTTTCTGGATGGGGGAGGCAAGTTATAGGAAGGTAAGAGGAGGAAATGGATGCAAAAAAGGGTTGGATGAGTGTCAGGTGTTATCTTGGGAGAAGCTCTCTTCTAGCTGTGGAGATAACTTTACAAATGGGAATGTCCTTTATAAAAAGGAACATTTATACTCTGCCTTTAGGCAGGTAGGGATAGGTAAATGGCTTCTCCTGCCTTTACTAGCTCTCAATAGTCTGTAGCTCAAAATACTCCATATGCCCAAAAGGCATATAGCTATTTTACCCTTTTGTTACTTTAGGACTAGCATTCCCTCCAGTATTAATTTGGAGACATTTATGTGTTTAATCTCACTAGTTAATTCTAGTACATTTTCAGTCGATCTCGTATTTTCTTCATAATCTACTATCTGCATAAACTTACATGATTTGTAAGTAACAATAATTTTCTTTCTATTTTACAAAAACTGTATTTTTATATTTTCTTGTTTGGTGGGAACTTTCAAGACAATAGACTTAGTTTAGTTTATTTTTATACCCCCAGTGCCTAGAAAAAAAATATATGAACTTAATATGTATTTTTAAATGAAGAAATAGATTATGTGTAATAATTATAGTAGGCATTCTTTCCTAATTCAGATTTTAATAAAAAAGCGTATAGTTTTTTTTACCAGTGAGTATATTACCTTTTGGGTTGAAATAGGTGCTCATCACTATAGGAAAATAGTCTTCTATTTCTAATTTTTAGAGACCTTAAAACTAAGAATCAGAGTGCATTTTTATCAAATGTCTACTCAGAAAGTACTGAGATTATCCTATAATATTTCCTACTTTTTTGACTTTTAAGTGGTACATTAACAAATTTCCTGTACAAATTATGCTTGATGATGGTGGATTATTATGTTAATGTACTGTTGAATCTAATTCACTAGTACTTTATTTGTTTATAAATTTTCAAAATCTTTTGGAGGGCGTGAAATTCAAACACCTCAGAGCTCTTTCTGCCTCACTTCCCTACTGGGTGTGGCCCATGTGTTTCTGCAAGGAATGGAACTGGTACCCGAAAGGATAGTATTAGCACAGCCCCTAAGGAAATGGGGCCCTGGTATTTCTTTCACAGTGGAAATCAATTCTCATTTTCAACTCGGAAGCCATCAGCTACAATGATGTCCGATACCTATTGTTAGGTCAAAGCACTCCCACCAATCCCTAATTGCCTGCAGATTTTCCTTCTCTTTTCCATGGTCATTTCCATGAATGAGACTCAAGCTATCGTAAAAGTTATATTTGCCCCATTTCACAGAATGGTTTTATTCTCGTTTATGTGAGACAGGTCCAGCACTGTTATCTGCATGCATTTTGTTGGGCAGTAGGAGTCAAAACTCACTCATCTGAAGTCAGAGTAACTGATAAAGGAGTAAACAATTCATATGCAGAGCACAACTACACAGGCTACCTGAGAAGAGTGCTACCTGGCTCACTGTTGACCCTCTGATATCCTAACCACAGCATAGAGCCAAGAATGCATAGTGCAGTCTACCTTGCAAGTCTTGCTGCCTCCAAGTCCAGGATAGTGCTCAGGACATGGGAAAATTATCTAGTAACTTTCAAAAGGTGATTCTACTACAGGCTGAATGTTTGTGTTCCCTCCACTCCAGACCCCAAAATGAAATCCTATGTTAAAATGCAAAATGGGATGGCATTAGGATGTGAAACCTTTGCAAGGTACTTAAGTCATGAAGGTAGAACTCTCATGAAGGAAATTAGTGCTCACAAAAGAGAACTTATGTAGCTCCCGCTCTCTTTCCACCATTTGAGGACTAAAATCTTTTCAGACACAGTTTTGTGACTAATCATTGCTACTTGTGACAGCATTAAATTGAATATGCATGGTTCAGAACACACCCTAAAGACCAACAGAAAATATTATTTTTAAAAATATGCCAATGTGAGTTATAGAAATAGTACTTCTTTGTAGAGAATGTAACGTTGACTATAAACTATATCCATTTTTGTATGTTCGTAGTGGATTTGGAAGATGCTAAAATAATGTTTGGGTTGCTAAACTTTATCTTTTCAGCCATACTGTGGATGGGTAGTGGAAACATTTCTGATATTCTCAGGCTGTTAGGATCTGTCTAAGCAAGTTGACTTGAGCAAAAGCTAATGCCACATTCACTAGCTATGGTATGCATGGTGCCTGGCACATTCTAGCTCTTCAATAAATATTTGTGAACTAAACAGATGAATGGATATTTCTTGTACCAATATGCAACTGATTATGTTTAAATAAATATAAAGAAAGTGACCAATATTTTCTATTTGTGTAACTGTGTAATCTTTCAAAAAAAGAGCTGAGAAAAAAATCATGGAGCACTGATTTCTATGAAGTTATTTAAAATAAAATATTGTGTCCAAAAACACTGTTAGAAATAGCCCCAAAAGTTATGCATTCAAGGATTATGTTAGCACATTCCCTTCCTCTCATATTCTCTTATTAACTGAGATGAGAACATGAGTAGGGTGAGGGTGGAGTGGAAATTCAAAATGAGCTTCAGGGAAGAGCAATAAAAATGATGAGCAGGTCGGATATATGATTATGAGGAAAGGCTAAGGGAATCAGGACTTTAGATAGGTGAAAAGAAAATGAGGAAAATTTAATTTTTTTCTTCAAGGATGAGAAAGGTTATTATGAGGAAGGTGCTGACCAGCTGTTCCCTACTGTCACAGAGGACAGAACCAATAAAAAGAAAGATGCTTTATGGAGAAGTAATAGAACTTCATGGGAAGGCCTATTAAAATACTCAGCTCTTTTACCAAAAAAAAAGTGGCCAGGATGGGATATCTCAGTGGTTCTTAAGTGTTGCTAATGAGCCAGCACCATTAGCATCACCTGCAAACTTGTTAGTAATGACAATTCTTTTTTAAAAAATATATTTTATTGATTTTTTTTACAGAGAGGAAGGGAGAGAGATAGAGAGTTAGAAACATCAATGAGAGAGAAACATCGATCAGCTGCCTCCTGCACACCTCCTACTGGGGATGTGCCCGCAACCAAGGTACATGCCCTTGACCGGAATCGAACCTGGGACCCTTGAGTCCGCAGGCTGACGCCCTATCCACTGAGCCAAACCGGTTACGGCTAGTAATGACAATTCTTGAAACCTGCTGAATTCTTGAGACCTACTGAATCAGAAACTCTGGGGTTGGGGCTCATCAGTAGGTGTTTTAACAAGTCCTTCAGGTGGTTCTGATGGTCGTTAGGTTTGAGAATCATTGGGATAAATTCTCATCAATGCTCAGTTTCCAGAACACTTCAAAAGCAAAGGTCTTAAAGAAATAAAGACTTAAACCTCTTCCAGCTTAATATTGTCTGTCCTTTGTCAAATGGACACCCCCATCAATGCAGTTTATATCCATCAGTGCTATAAACCTCAAGAAATAAAATTCATCTACCTTGAAAGATAAAGCTGGTGGCTGTATTGAGATATAGCTTGTAATCAGCAATAGTGAAAACTGCTCCAAAGTAAAAGAAAATTCCTTTTGTTTCAGAAGTTATTGAAGATAGTCCACAAAGAGTGCCACCTAACCAATAAAAACAAAAATAAAAAATAAACCAACAGCCCAATGTCAAAATTTTTAGGATCTGGCGAGAGATGTGTACACACAGAGTGATGGTTATAGTTAGGGATGCTCTTACGAATCAGAGTAATGAAGAAATGGGTACAAGAGTCATCTGTATCATGGAAGAGGCCATAAAATAAGCTATCTCATACTCTATAGAAAAATTGAAAAGGGCTACAACCACAGTCTTGCTGGAGGAAAATTTGGCAATATGTGTGAAGAATCTTAAAATTGTTCCACCTTCTTAATTGACTAATTTAACTTTTAGGAATTTAACCTAAGGAAACAATCAGAGGTATAGTCTAAAATGTTTGTTGCAATCTTATTTGTAGCAGTGAAAAAATTTTAAAGCAATCCTTAACTGCCTTCAGACTTTTTCCTCTAAATATAGTAAAAAAAAAAAAGTGTCCAGTATATAAAGGTTATATGTAAATGGATAAGTATTCATATATTGCTTGTAGTAAAAAAAAATAAAATAAAATCTTAGAAATAATGTGAATGCTCATCATTAGGGAACAGTTTAAATCTGATAATCTATACAATGGAATATTATGCTGACATTTAAAAAAAATAAAATTTAAATCATTGGCTTGGAGAAATTTCCATGATGCATTGTTACATGATAAAAGCAAGATGAAGGGAAGAATATATAATATGGTTTTATTTTAAAAGGTGACAATTCCCTCTTCATGTATATATGTTTGTTTATGATAATATTAGAATGTGAGTGTAGAAGCCAATGAAAAATTGTGTTAAAAATATGGCTACAATACAGCTAACATGTATAATAAAGTCCTGTTTATGTAAAATTACACAAATGTATGTATTAGTAAGATATTTTATTTGTAGTAAGATATTTAAGAGTTAATTTGCTAACCATGGTTTTCTGGGTTGTAGGATTCAAGGTGATTTTTACTTTATTTCTTACAAGAGGCCCGGTGCATGAAATTTGTGCATGGGGGGGGGGGTGTCTCTCAGCCCAGCCTGCACTCTTTCCAATCTGGGACCCCTCAGGGGATGTCCAACTGCCAGTTTAGTCGGACATCCCTCTCACAATCCAGGACCGCTGGCTCCTAACCACTCGCCTGCCAGCCTGTCTGATCGCCCCTAACTGCCTCTGCCTGCCGGCCTGATTGCTCCCTAACTGCTCCCCTGCTGGCCTGATTGCTGCCTAACTGCCCTCCCCTGCCAGCCTGATCGCCCCCAACTGCCCCCCCCCACTCCCCCCGCCCCCCCCTGCTGCCAGCCTGGCCATCCCACGCAGCCTGCTGTTCAGTTATTACTGTTACTGTGATGGCATCCTGGACAATTTGCATATTCCTCTATTATTAGTATAGATTTGACAGATTGTTTGACTTCTTTGTATACTGAGCATGCAAAACAAAACCTATAATCTTTTTTATTGCCAAAAAAAAGCCCCATCACTAAAATTATAACAATGAAAGAAGCTACAAGTTGTCATCATTTAGGAATTAGGAAGCAGACAAAAAGTTGTGTTGGAACGTGTGTAAGACCAGATAGATACCACTTTTCTAGAGAAGTTTCAGATCAGGCTAAATAAAAAAGAAGCAGATGTTTAGAAGAGATGGAGGAGATGCAACAGTTAGAACAGTTTAAAGTTGGTGAGTGGGAGGAAATGGGCTCTCCGAGTCTAGCCCTGTATGCACTCTGAGAAGAAGGAATCCAGGTGTCTGAGCCCCACTGAGACACCATACTAGCTCTGCTGGTTGGTAACTGGGGAAGTATGAGTTTGGGTGTTTTCAGGGACCTTTTCTATTGAATCCTGTCACTAAAGTCATCTGTCCCCTTTGACTCACTTTGATGATTCCTCCTCTGATCCCCAAAGGTGTGGACGGAGTCGGCAAAGAATGAATGACATGGAAACTGGGTTCAGTTCATCAGCATAGCGAGGTTCTCCCTCCAGGATCTCCAGCGAAGTTCTGGCTAGGATCTCCAGCGAAGTTCTGGTCAGGATCTCCAACCAAGTTCAGGATCTCCAACCAAGTTCTGGTGCCATGTTCTCTCGCTAGGTTCTCCAGCCAAGTTCCCCATGTTCTCCAGGTTCTGGTTCAGTCACCAGGTTCTTTAGCCAGGTTCTATCCAGGTTCTTTTGCCATGTTCTGTCTAGGTTCTCCAGTGAAGTTCTGTAGCCAGGTTCTGTCCAGGATCTTTTGCCATGTTCTCTGGCTAGGTTCTGGTTAGGATCTGATGAGGAGCTGATGAGGAGCTGATGAGGAGCTGATGAGGTTGTGTTGTTTATTGTCTTGTTACATCCGTATTTATACCAGCCGATTTTAATCCTGTCAATTTCTATTACAAAGGTTAGGGCGTTTCTTATCTCCATTCCAGGGAGTAAAGATTATGTAGCTTAACTACCCGCCTGGCACTTAATTAAGGGGTTGTATCCCCTCCCTAACCTCAGGGAAAGATCCCCACCTGGGGAAACAACCTTTCTTGGAGAGGTGACCTTGGTCAAAACACATGGCACTAAGGAGAGCAAACATTAAGAACAGTATGCCATATACGTCAGGTACTTCGAAACATATGCTGTGCAGATGTTTCTTCTCTGCAGCAAGGATGGACCGGCTCCCGGCAGTCCCCTTTGACTCACTTTGATGACTCCTCCTCTCTACACCTCCCTAATCATTCTCTTCTCTGTCCTACATACACTTTTGGGCACCTGAGGCAGAAAGATGGAGAGGGAAAAGCAAGAAAAGTGATCCCTGGCTTCTGAATCTCCCACTTTCCTCCAGCCTTAGAGCCCTGATGAGGAAACTGGTTTCCTTTCTCATTTGCTCTCAGAACACCCTGTAATGGGCTTCCTTTCTAACACTTCACATGGTTTCTAGTTCCTTATTTGTTGTTGCTACATTGTCTACAATTGATACCATTGTAATGAGCTAGTTATTAATAATAGAAAAGGAACAAAGGGAAGGCCAGACATTATAGGCATGTCATTGGGCAGCTTCACCAGGAAGCTGCAGTTTCACACTTCCCAGGGAACACTGCCCTATTCCTTGCAGATCATTGGAGGGGTGAGGGGGTGGGTAGGAAGGGGTCCAACAAAGGAAAGATAGACACATGTCCATTAAAGTTGGGGGGACTTGGGAAGGTGCTTGTTGTCAGTCAAACCTGGGGGCAGAGATTGTTGGCTAGAATGGGCATGGCCACTGCAAGCACGGGAACATTTGGGGATACATAATCCCTTAAACAAAGAAGGTTGCTCTCTTATTAGTCATCTCTCTTGGCTCTTGTCACTCTTGTTGCTCAGGGCACACTCTCTTGGTTCTCTTGCATTCACCCCTATGGCCTATGGCCACATGGACCCCATACCCAATGGACTAATAGATTGCAGTGGGGAGACACAAGCTAAGCTAGCCTGGTGCTGGACTGGAGTCAGCTCCAACATGGAAGGGAAACTCTGGACTCTGGCTCTAATGTTAGCTCTACTGAAGCCCCAGATACCCTTCTGTGCTGGACTAAGGGAAATGGGTCTTTGGAAACCCAGGGATATAATTCCATGGAAATGAAGCTTTCTACCATATCTCACCCTCCTGTGGGGACCTTCAGAAATGCTTATTCTAGCAGCACCCCAAGAACCCCACTTCCACCAGCAACCAGGGAAGATAAGCCCCTCTCCTGTCCTGTAACACAATTATCTTTAAAGTTATTTAACATTACAATATAATATTATAGAATGTAAACTTAGGGTAAGCCAATACTCAGGGATTAATTTAGAAAGTATAATCAAGAAGTGGTCAGCTAGTATGCTAATTAAGTACAGCTGAGGAGTCAGAAAGCATTCTGTCAGAGAGGACCACACTCCAGAGTGGCTCTCACAGGCCCTCCTGTTAGCCACATCTCCATCAACAGCAGATTGTTTCTAATTAGCATATTTTATTCGAAATAGGTTTCTGTTTGCATAAAATGTAGCCTATTGCTTAATGTAGGAAATATTAGAAATGGGATGTCACTGGTGAAATTAAAGTACTTAGAATACTGTAGAAATTCTACACAGTCTGTGAATGTTTGATAAATGGCATAAATCTACACTAATAAAAGAGAAACATGCAAATTGGTGTCACTCTGCTACTCCCACCAACCAATCAGAGTGACTATGCAAATTAACTCAACAAAGATGGTGGTTAATTTACATATGCAGGCGCAGAGCGAAGACTGAAGACTGAAGACTGAAGACTGAAGACTGAAGAGGTTTGGCTTCTCTGCTGCGGCCGGACCAAAGGCCTGGGTCCTGTGTGCTGGAGGAAAACCGGTGCCAGCAGCCAGGGGAAGGAAGGCCTATTGCGCGAATCTTCGTGCAACGGGCTTCTAGTAGGGTATAAAAATCCAGCAAGCCTTGTGACTGTACCCTTAGGGATTTGGAATTGTGAGACAGGAAGAGCCCCTGCCCGAATGCAGGGGCGGGTGGCATGGAGTGGAAAAAAAAATAAATAAAGGTCTGGTTTGTAGCCATGAAGGTTAGCTTTGGTCAGGCCACCAAGGTGACAGAATCCTGCCTCTGGAAACTTGACATTGCCCTAGAATGAGCCTTTCATGCAAAACTAGTGGTTAAAGGATCTGAAAGGAAAGAGAATAGAGGCCTTCTCCAATCTACAGAAGTCATATGAATTCTTTTTTAATACTTGCTTTGCTAATAAAATTTTATCTAATAAACATCTATTTGGTCTTATACTTGCTTTTAATATAATGTGTTGTAAGCAAACAGCTCACTCCACTTCAAACTTCTTTGGTGGCTACTACAATCAATAAAAGACCCTATGGATTATGCATATGGTCAATAGGTCAATTTGCAATAGTTGACATTCCTGTTTATTGTCCTCTTCCTTCCTTAGACTGTAAACTCCTCCACTGGTTTGTACATTGGCACCTAGCACAGGCACTGCTCTGGCCAATGTGTGGAAATAATTAGATGCATGTTGTGAATCTGTTGGCAGAACTCCCCATGCTCCTTTCTAGTCTTCTGCTCTCTTCCTGCTGAAAGTAACCAAAGCAACAGGACCCGTGGAAGCTGTCCAGAGCACATGCCAAAGCTTCAATGGGTTCTGACAGGGAAGAGGGCTCGTTCCAGGCTGAGTTAAAAATGTTATTCTGGGCCCTTGGGACAGAGTGCCCCTTGGCCACATGTTTGCCTGAACTTTTCAGGAGTGGTTGTGCCAGATTGTACAAGTGACAATAGAATAGTTCAGTGATCAACAGAGTGGCCCTAGAATCAGTCGGCCTAGTTAGACTGGTGTCCTCTACTTATGTGTTACAACTATGGGCAAGCCTCAGTTTCATCATGAAAACAGTACAGACTTCAGGTATGTTGGGAAGATTAAAGGCGATAATACAGGTAAAATACTTAGAAATCTGCCAGGTCTCAGGTGAGCTCTAGGTGATAATTAGCATTTCTTAGTACTATCATTATTTATACCAGGAAACACAGAGTTGTGAATAAAGTGTTTGGGTACCAGGTGATCATTTCTCTAAGTAAGTGTTTTCAAACTGGGAACAACATTGAATCATCTGGGGTACCTGTTAAATATTTGGATTTTCAGCCCCTACTTCTGGAGAGGAATTCTACAAAGTCTGTGATCTGTAGCCAGAGAATCCCCCCAGGTGATCCTTATGATAAGCCAAGTTGGGGAAAGACTGCTTTAAGTGAATAAGAAACTGAATTTCTAAGCACCTGCAATCATTTAGTTTAAAGTTGGTTTCTGATTAAGAAACTTGCCTACAGCAGTCTTTGGTGCCTCAGGGCACCTTTTGGTAGAGAAATCTAATTTTTTTTTTCCCCTTGGACTTTGGACTCGAAAACATTTGGATTGAATCTGGAGTGTGACCTCCAGCCTTTCTCAACTCCCATTTCCTTAACTGTAAAATGTAAATAACAACAGTTCCTTCCTACTGGGGTTCTTGTAGGATTAAATGAGATAATCTATTTTCTTTAAAGGGCACAGTTCCTGTGCAGAGCAAAGGCTCAGTAAGTAATTACAAATCATAATTAGGATTAGTCATAATCAGACTTTTCCTCCCGTTATGGCTGAGTAGCTCCTACTGAACCTCACCTCCTGCTGATAACAACTCTATGTTCTGAAAAACAAATGACCTAAAGGCGCTGAAGTGAACAAAAGCAGGCAGATCCTGGAGAGGAGTTGACACTTAAAAAAGGAAACCATATGGACGAATCACTTGATTTTCAATAGTATTCAGTCTGAGGACAGGCCAAAAATGGCCCCAAGATGTCACTAAGACTCTAAAAGAAAATTTTCTGGCCTAAAGAACCAAAGGACAGAGTTAGGGGCAGCCATGACTATTGGCAAATGTAGGGAAAAATCCCAGAGAGTTTGAGAGGGAGAGCTCCAGGTTCTATTATAAACGCTGCCCACATCGCTGGCTCACTGACGAACCATGCACAGCTGGGACAGCCTCCAGCGAAAGATTAAAAAACTAAGCTGAACTGTAAGGTGTTGCCCAAGAGGCAGCGTCTCCAGTTTGAGTCCAACAAAATTTAAGGAACTAAACTGAACTGTAAGGTGTTGCCCAAGAGGCAGTGTTTTCAGCTTGAGTCCAACAAAATAATTGCTTTCTAAAGTCAAGAAACCTACACTCCTCAGAGGATTATAAAAAACAACAACAACACTCTCTAAAACATAACATTCACAATGTTGAGGATACAACCCCAAATAACTTGAAATTCAAAGACCCAGAAAAAGATAGCTGATTCTCAAGAGTAAAGATAAACTCTGAGGAGAGCAAGTTGTTAGAATGAGCAGACAGAGCCGGGTGGAGTGGCTCAGGTGTTTGAGCACTGTCCTGTGCACTGAAAGGTTGCAGGTTCAATCCCTGGTGGCATGGAAGTCAAGTGATTGATATTTCTCTCTCATATCAATGTTTCTTTCTCCCTTCCTCTCTCTAAGCATGATCTCAGGTGAGGAATAAACAAATAATAGTAAAATAATTAGTAGACAGAGATTTAAAGCAACTGTTTAACTATACTTAAGGACGCAGGAAAATATGTTGGCGATAAGTGAAAATATAGGAAATCTCAGCAGAGATAATGAAGAACCATTTGGATATTCTAGAACTGAAAATACAATATCTGAAGTTTTTTTTTTTTAAAAATCACTGATTGGGCTTAACAGTAGAATGTAAAGGACAGAGGAAAGTTAGTAAATTTGAAGATATATTAATAAAAAAATTATTCAATCTGAACAGAAAAAAATTTAAAAACTGAATGGATCCTCAAAAACCTATGGAATGATATAAGAAGAAGTAACATGTAAAATTGGACTCTTGGAAATAGAGGAGAGAAGGGAATAAATCCTCATTCTAATCCTCATGTGAGTAAATAGAGATGAGGTAAAGATGTAGGAGAAGGCATAATGAAATTTAACAGAACTTCATCCTACGCAGGGAACATTCTTTTAGATTTCTTCCTGTATCATCTATTAAAGTCTTAAGTTTCAAAGTGTAAATAGCATCTCCTATTTGAAGTATTGATTCTTTTTTAAGACCTTCCTTCTTCCTTTCTTTCTCTTCCTTCCTTTCTTTCTCCATTCCTCCTATCTATCATCTATCTATCTATCTATCTATCTATCTATCTGTCTATCTATCTATCTATCATCTCCCTGTCAGCAAATGTTTATTGAGTCACTACTATATTTTCTGGAAAACAAGAACTTTAGTTCCTATTGCTAACCTCCCACTAGAAAACACCTATAAAGTTCTTCACTTGGTTGTAAGTACTCAATACATGCTTAGGTTGAATTGGTGAATTCGGCTTCAGCAATAATTTTCTCTTGTCTGAAAGACTTGACTGAGATCTTAAAGGTCAAAGCCGAAGGGCCACCACTGGAGATTCACTCCAGCACCAGATTCTCTGTGCCACTTCCATCTACTCAGAACTGCACGGGAGCCTGGGCTTCAGGGCATCAGGGATGCAGATGCTGCTTTGGTTTTCATATCACTGCTGGGAGGTTTGCAGCTGCCGTAACAGCTACTTACATCATCTCTGGTTTTTACCAATAGAAGTTTTCTTTCTTGTTTTCCTTACTCTTTGGCAATGCATCCCTTAAATATCTCCTTTACTGAGCAACTCAAGCATCTTTTTTTTCCCCCCCAAACCTTAACACTGTTTAAAAAATTTCAGTGGCTCATAGTAGCTGCCCAGCAGAGTCTAGGCACCTTATTTTGAGATTCAGGCTCCTTGTGATTTCCAGGATTATCTTAAGCTCTCATCATCTAATTCAGAAGCTAGTGTGTTCTGTTGCTTCCTGTTGCATATTTCCCCCTCCCTTATCTGCCTGATGGATTCCTATGCAGCATAAAATCACAAACACACACAAAACATGTTCAGGTATGACCTTCTCTGAGAATCAACCCAGATTATCCCAGATAAAATTAACCATTATTTCCTTCATACTATCATATTAAATCAAATTTGAAACACACTATTTCCCCTCTACATCTTATTTCTGAAATCAAGATGTCCCTATCATGGCTGGTATCTTATGTCCCTATCATGGCCAGGCAGCAGCCATAACATGGTTGTTATGTTATGGACATACTCTGTTATTAATTATGGAAGCATGACTAAATAACTGCAAACCCTCATTGTCAGCAGACTATTTAAGGGAGGATTTCAAAGGAGGATCATGAGTCTTAATTGTTGGAAATTTTTGTTGACAACCTCTCCGTAAGGTCAAAAAAGGGTTATTATCAAAACTTGAAGATACTTGCAGAAAAAGTACCAACAACTTGAAAGAAAATCATAAGTTATATTGAAATACATAGACATAAAAATCTCTGACTCAAAGAGTAATATTAAAAAGACAAACTCTGAATTGGGTGAAGTTTCAGGAACACATTAATCAATTTGTTTTACTTACATTTTCCTTTTAATATGTATACTATCTGATAGATACTATATCTAAGTTTAAAAGGTTCTTTCATTAAGTATAAAATAAAGATTCTAAGTGATAAGAAAGCATTGTGTTATTATTTAAGTGGTAGTAGTGTTCCTTAATGGTACATAAAATAATGGTACACTTTACTATCCAGGGTATCTTAGCTTTGATAAAAATAAAGTATTTCTGTATATTCTATTATTGTACCTTCAGTATTTCATTTATTTGTTTGAAATATATTGAAATCTATTAGCTCGAGCTTCTTAAAAGCCAACTAATAATATATATTTTTATTAAATATATAATCTCCCTGCATGAAGCACAGTGTGTCTGGAATATACAAGATTTTTAAAATATTTCTTAAAGTAAGCCAAACAAAATTTATAAAGAACAAATGGGTCAGAAGCATTCCTAGGTCAAATGTACTCCAGGCACAAAACCTCCCTGACTAACCCCTCCCATTCATCCTTTGTTTAGATTGGCATTGGAAGTCCACTGTCTCCACAACCAGAACTGACTCTAAGACTGGCTCTGAGAAGGGTGGAGTAGTGACTTTGACAGAAGTGCAAATAGGAGAGGAGTGTGAACCCTAGGAATCCAGTGAGAGTGGCTATGTCGCCATGTGGTGGTTATAGATGATCACCATCTGCAGTGGTCTGGGATAGCAGGAGAAAGGGCAGTTCTGAGAGATGCTGGACTGCCAGAAGCCGGTCCATCCTTGCTGCTTGACACAGTCGCTGCAGGAAAGAAACATCTGCACAGCATATGTTTCAAGGGACCTGGCATATATAGCATACTGTTCTTAATATGTTTGCTCCCCTTAGAGCTATGTGTTTTAACCAAGGTCACCTCTCCGAGAAAGGTTGTTTCCCCAGGTAGGGATTTTTCCCTGAAGTTAGGGAGGGGATAAAACCCCTTAACTAAGTGCCAGGCGGGTAGTTAATCACTTTAACTACAAACAATCACGCTTAAGCTACATAATCTTTACTCCCTGGAATGGAGATAAGAAACGCCCTAACCTTTGCAATAGAAATTGACAGGATTAAAATCAACTGGTATAAATACAGATGTAACAAGACAATAAACACCAGAACTTGGCTGGAGATCCTGGCTAGAGATACTGGCTAGGCTGCTGATCAACTCCTGGCTAGGCTGCTGATCAACTGAATGCTGACTCCGTCCACACCTTTGGGGACCCCTGGACCTGCTGGGGTTGGACCCCAACACTGGACTTATGTATATGGTCTGTAAGCATTTTTTTTTTTGCCTATTTGCCCTCCCACACATTTTTAAATTGACTTTCAAGATTTTTCATCATAAATCTAAATAACTGCAAAAGATACAATTTCTAGCATTTTGTAAATACTGGCATTTAAATGTAAAACTGGTATATAATTATTTTAAATATATCCAATGGGATCCAAATAACATAATAATTTAATATCCATGATCATCCAATTTAATATACAGTGGGGCCTTGACTTACGAGTTTAATTCATTCCGTGACGGAGCTCGTAACTCAAATTACTCGTATGTCAAATCAATTTTCACCATTACAATGACACGTGATGCTGGGCTGATGTTGTGGCGTTTACTGTGACGTTCACTGCGCCAACTAGCGGTGGGGTATCTGAAGCTGGCTCATAACCCGAATTTTAGCTCGCAACTCAAAGCAAAAAATCAGCCGAGAGACGGCTCGTATCTCGAAAAACTCATTAGTCAGGACACTCGTAAGTCAAGGCCCCACTGTATATGATTAAGCTCTCTGTTAAATTTGAAAACTTTTATAATTTCCCCTTGTCTCTTTGAACTAGAGTTTCCAATTTCAGGAAAGTACAGTATACTGAAAAGGCTTTATCAGATTTGTTGAATGAGATTTAATTTATCTATTAACTTTAAATGTATAAGCACAGTTTTCTCAAACCTAATATACATTTAGAAAGAAGAGGGAAAATAAATATATTGTTAATTTTATTACACTTTTGCCAGTAATATATGTTTGATAAAATACTTTTATCGTGTGGCTTAAATACTTTTTCATTTAAAGCTTAGAGTAGAAAATTTAGCTCATTGATGATCAACAAAGTTTACTTAGAAAGCAAGGAAACATTGTCAAACAAACCAACCAAATCAGACTTACTTATTTTGAGATCATTATAGATTCACAGAAAATTGCAAAACCAGTAGAGAGAGATGTCATGTGCCTTTCACCTAGTTCTCCCAATGGTTACATCTTACATAACAAAACCAGGATCTGACCTTGTTACAACTTGGGTATATAGTTTCATGCCTCTCCGACATCTTCTTAAATATATTTTGGAATTCCATTTTGATTTATCTATGGTGCTTTAGAGTGTATATCTTTGTGTAGATTTTTTTCAGTGTACTCTAGATAGTACATTGTATGTACATAACTTTATACAGTCTACTAGTATTGACATTTGATCAATTTGAGTGAAAGAGAATCTTACTTCCCCTTAACCCTTCTCCATTTGTATTATAATTAATTTAAATATTTCCTCTACATTCATTGATAACTACATGAGAGAATATTATAATTTTTGCTCCAACCATTAAACATAATTTTTAGAAAACTCAAGAGAGCAGGAAAGTTTATTATATTTACTCATCTTCTTTTTCTTTCCATTGTTCTTTCTTCTTTAATAATTATCCAATATTTCTTTTTTTCCCCATTTCCTTTATGTTTCAAGAAATCTCTTTAGCTATTTTTTAGGGTAGGTTTACAGGTGACAATATTCTCTTAGTTTTCCTTCTTCAGGAAATGTCTTGATTTTCCCTTCATTCCTGAAGGATACTTTTGCTGTATATAAAATTCTGGTTTGACAATTATTTTTTTCAGCTCTTAAAAAATGTTTCATTTCTTTCCAATCTCCATGTTTGTTTGTTTTTTATGGGAAATCTATCATTAGACCCCCACTCCCACCCCTACCCGCCTTATAGGTAAGGTGTGTTTCTTGCTGCGTTCAAATTTTTTCCTTTAAGTTTTCAGAAGTTTGATTATGTTGTATCTTAGTCTGAATGTCTTCTGGTTTATTTTATTTGGGGTTTGATCAGTTTTTTTTTTGCGTGTGTGTGTGTGTGTTTTTGTCTGTAGATATATATCTTTCATCAAATTTGGAAGATTTTGAGTATTATTTAATAAGACTCCTAATTTTATTTAGATTCTTTATTTTAGTAGACCTCTTCTGACACCATGTTGGTGGAAGAAGGTAAACACCACCAGATGCTGTCAGGTGGGGTTAGATGTCCAGGTTCCATTAACACTCTGGGAGAGGGTGCCTCATTACTACTGGGCAGGGATGGACATCTAGGATCCCCATGTGGCCTCCATAGGCAACATGGAAGTAGCTCTCCCTACCACTGGGTGGTGATGAAAGTCCTGACTCCCTTCTTGGCTGTCTCTGACGTCACCCTGGCAGTAGGGAGGTACAACTTATTATGGCCCGATGAGATGTCAGTGTAACTTCCCTACTTGGCCTTTGCTGATTAGGGTGTGACCTCAGATTTTTGCATGTGATGTGGCTAGAGTAGGGCAGTTATTGTCTGAAAGTTTTCTCTCTTGCTAGGCAGCCCTTTCCTGCTCCTTTGGTTAGAAAAAGCAAGCTTTTCGCTTACACTTGTTGGTGTTACTGGATTGCTGGTTTCTCTAATATCTAGTCCAGGGTACATAAGGCAAACAGAACACCAGGAATTTCATTGCTATGATATTCTATATGTCTCAAGTTTCTTCACTGGTCTGCCTTCTTCGCTCCACATTTGAGTCTTCTTTCATTTTTTTATATAATGTCCAGAGTTTCTACTTGCACATAGTAGAACCAGTATAGAAAAGTGCTTTTTTTCATCTTATCCTAGAATTACAATCTTTCTGACTTTATTTTAAATTAAATAGGTAGGTTTTTAGGTATAGAACTCAATCAGCCTGGCAGCTAGCATACTTTTATATTTTATTAATAAGGAGTGGATATATTAAACTTTAAATAAAATTAAGTTTAGAATAAATATTTTAAGGGATGACTAGATAAAATAGTTTTAACTAACTTATTTAATAACACACACAAATTCCAGAAAGAAATCATACAGGAGTTTATCTGTGGATTTTATCTAATTTACCTTCCAAAACCTTCCTCTTACATATAAAAAATGTGCGTCACTAACCCATACTCTTTTGGCTGATGGAAGGCCCTTTATTTTTGGCTGATGGAAGTTGCTTCTGTCTCTGCCCCCCCACCCCCCCACCCCCCGCCCCGATAATAACATGTCTTATGGTGAGCATTGAAAAGAAGTGCTTACATTTAAATACTTAAAAAGGGACCATTTTTAGTGTTCAATATTTTCCACAGATGCTCTTTTTGCCTTGTTTGCAAGATTCTCCTTCATGAATAATGAATTATTTGATAGTAGTCAGGGGATAGAGAAGTAAGTCATTAAACAAAAGTTATCATTACTTCTATTTTATTTCATTTTTATCTTTATTACCATTGGCCCCACTTTATTGTATATCTGCATTTAGAACATCCATACAGGGACCCACATTTTTCATTTTTAATGCTCACCTTGATTTTATCAGGAGTATATAAAATAGAAAGAATGACTGGAAGCCCTAAGAACTTATAGTGTCTTGAGTAGTCATAAAAGGAAGTACTCTCACCTCTTTTTATTTTCTATATTTTGGCACCCTGACAATTTTTATATTGGGGCTGGGGAATGAGACCAAGATTAATTTTTAGTGAAGCAAGAAAGAGGCTATTGATGAACTCAAGTGCAAGCTCAGAAAAAATCCTTTACAGGAAAACTTATGAATGGAGTTTGAAAACCTGTAAATTGATTTTCTTAAAACTATGGGGGGTTCAATTCAAGATGGTGACCTAAGAGTATCCTGCTCTCACTTCCTCCCACAAACACACTGAATCTGCAGCTACATGTGCAACAACCTCCACTAAGAAAAAACCTAAAAACTGGCTGAGTGATCCATGTGCATTGGATGAATGAGAGAAAAACCCCATTGAAGTGGGTAGGAGAGGCAGACACAATGTAGCCATAAACCCCATCCCAGCGCAGTGACTATAATCAATAATAGTGTATGCGGCATGGTGACTGTACTCAATAATATTATAGTGCATATTTGAAAGTTGCCAAGAGAGGAAATCTTAAAAATTCTCATCACAAGAAAAAATTTTTTGTAACTTAGTATGGTGATGGGTGGTAACTAGACTTATTGTGGTGATTATTTTGCAATGTATACAAGTATCAAATCATTATGTTATACTAGAGGCCCGGTGCACAAAAATTTGTGCACTGGGGGGGGGGGGTCCCTCAGCCCGGCCTGTGCCCTCTAGCAGTCTGGGACCCCTCTGGGGATGACCACCTGCTGGTTTAGGCCCACTCCCCGGGGGATTGGGCCTAAGCTGGCAGTCAGACATCCCTCTGGCAGCCCGGGAGCCCTCGGGGGATGTCCATTTGCCAGTGGGGAGCAGGCCTAAGCTGCAGTCGGACACCCTTAGCGCTGCTGAGGAGGCGGGAGAGGCTTCCACCACCACCGCTGCACTGGCAGCCATCAGCCTGGCTTGTGGCTGAGCAGAGCTCCCCCTGTGGGAGCGCAATGACCACCAGGGGGCAGCTCCTACATTGAGCGTCTGCCCCCTGGTGGTCAGTGTGTGTCATAGTGACCAGTCATTCCCAGTCGTTCTGCTGTTAGGGTCAATTTGCATATTACCCTTTTATTATATAGGATAGAGGCCTGGTGCACGGGTGGGGGCCGGCTGGTTTGCCCTGAAGGGTGTCCCGGATCAGGGTGGGGGTCCCGCTGGGGTGCCTGGCCAGCCTGGGTGAGGAGCCAAGGGCTGTTTTCAGACTGGCCACACCCCCTTCCGGGAGGGGGGTCCTGCTGGGGTGCCTGGCCAGCCTGGGTGAGTAGCTGATGGCTGTTTGCAGGCTGGCCAAAGCCCCTTCAGGGTAGGGGTCCCCGCTGGGGTGCCTGGTCAGTCTGGATGAGGGGCTGAGGGCCGTTTTCAGGCTGGCCAGCAACTGAAACTCCCAGCCTCTCCTTTTTTTCTTTTAATTCTGGGATTTATTTACCTTCTATAATTGAAACATTGTTGCCGTCACTGGAGCTGAGAGCTGGCTCCAGCTCTGTAGCCACAGCCTGCTGAAAGCAGGTATCTGGAGTTTGTTTAGTTTCTATAATTGAAACATTATTGCTTTCGGAACTCAGAGCCGGGCTGTGGCAGGTGGGGAACCTTGGCTTCCTCCATCACTGGAGCAAGCAAGCCTCATGTTCGCTTCAGCTGCGTGGCTGCCAGCCGCCATCTTTGTTGGCAGTTAATTTGCATATCGCCCTGATTAGCCAATGGGAAGGGTAGCGGAGGTAAGGTTAATTACCCTTTTGGTCTTTTATTAGATAGGATTAGAGTCCCAATGCATGAAATTTGTGCAAGTGTAGCTCTTCCTTTCCCAGGCTGCCAGCAGCAGCTTCCCTCCGGCACCCGGGACCCAGGCTTCCCTCCCAGCCCTGGCTTCATCCGGAAGGTCGTGTGGTCTAATTAGCATATTATGCTTTTATTATTATAGATACCTAAAACTATTATAATGTTATATGACAATTATATCTCAATAAAAAATAATGCTATATTAATACTTTAAAATAGATGGGAGGGTAAATTTTAAAAACTCTCATCATAAGAAAAAAAATATTTTTGTAACTTTGCATGGTAATGAATGGTAACTGGACTATATTTTGCAATATATATACAATTACTGGATCATTACATTATGTACCTGAAACTAATATAATGTCATGTCAATTATATTTCAATTTTTAAAAATGCTAAAGAAAACAAAACTACAGAAATCCCCATACTCTTTGAAAGCCTTTATCTATTCCTTTTTTTTAAAAAATATATTTTATTGATTTTTTACAGAGAGGAAGGGAGAGAGAGATAGTTAGAAACATCGATGAGAGAGAAACATCGATCAGCTGCCTCCTGCACATCTCCTACTGGGGATGTGCCCGCAACCCAAATACATGCCCTTGACCGGAATCGAACCTGGGACCCCTCAGTCCGCAGGCGGACGCTCTATCCACCGAGCCAAACCGGTTTCGGCAGCTTTTATGTATTCCTAAGACTGACTATCCCTACACAGATCACTGCTCTGGCATATAGACCTTGGAATGTGAGAGGGAACAAGAGAACTGAGGTGATATTAAAAACCTAGGAAGAGTGCCTCCTGCAATAACTGTTAGATTGTCCAATGTATTTGGTGAAAATTTAATCCAGAACTTATGAGAGATACCAGAACAGATGCTCAGTTTGAAAACTCAGTATTGCTATTTTTCATGTTTGTTAGAATAACCATATAGTCCCTTTCTGTGTACTCTTATTTCTGAAACTTTGACTCTCTATACTAAAATTAAATGGGGTAATCATCCATTGATAGTGATTTGAAATTAGCTGAAAGGATACAAAGGTCACTAGTTGAGTGGATTAATTAAATCAAATGATGAGGCTCTCTCAGGGCTAAAAATACTGCACTATGCTCCCTTCCTCATGCGAGGAGCTGGACTTTTGTTGATAGCATTGGCATTTGTGAGGAAAGGAGACTAAAGGACTTGCAGGTTGCTTGTCTAGCAGTTTGAGAAATCCTTAGGGTCTTTGCAGCAGGAATGAAGATCTATTGGGTAAGGATCATTAAAATTGTAAATATCAGACACTGGAAGCTGATGATATAGAACATCCTTGAGTAGGAAAGAATGAATGGACAACATCATTGTTTCTGAAAACCCAGAGTAAAAAGTCTATATGTCAAAACCTACAGGCAGGCATTTTATCAGCCTCCTCCCCTCTCCCATGAACCCCATTGAAGCAAGAAATAAGTTAGTGTACTTAATGCTCTTATTTAAAACATGCCCAAGCCTATATTTATAATTTGGTTAAAATTTCTTTTGAATAAATGATAATGAATTTATGCTAGAGGAATAAGACAAGAGCTGTTGTACTTCTTTCCACATGCAATGATGGAGTGAATTGATTCTAATCAGTAAGTTTGTACATTTGAGTTTTATTTTTGTGCTCTTCTCAGTAAGCCCATAGTAGAGATGAGCTTGAGGTGTAGGATTTATAGAGATATCTTTTAATGAACTTGAGGTAAAGCACCAAGAAAGTTTGTAATAATTTTCATTGATAATAAGGAGACAGAGGAACAGAATAGAAGACAGTTGACTAAACTAGTGTATAGTTTCTTAGTGTTTAGAGACCTTGAATTTATAGTTTCCTTTGCAAAGTCTATTAGTCACCCCTGAAAAGAAGCCTACAATTTCATGTGCTTGTAGTTGCTTGACCCTTCCAAGTTGCTTTGTGTGTGTACTTTATCGGCCTGGTTGCTGGAGGCTCTGGCTGTTTTATATTCATTATTTGATTAAAGATTCAAAAATGTTATTAAGAAGGTATTTTTTTCATTTTGCAGCTGTTAAGTATGAGGTTCAGAGAGGCTTTGCTCATGGGCCACAGCCATAGTCATTGTCAGAATTGGGATTGAACCCAGGTCTGCTCAACTCAGCGGGACATGCTCTTTCTGCCACATTAATCCACCCACACCATCCACGGAAGCAAGGGACAGAATGGACCCAAAGGAAGGTTCTCAGGAGTTAGCTGCCCCTTTGAGTCAGACAGAGCTGGCAGTAGGCCAAGCTCTTCCAGGAACATCCCCCACCCTCACTGAGCAGCCAGTCCCAACTGGTTCCTACAGTCCTGGTGTGTAGAAGGGGTTTGAACACTAAATTAGGATTCACAGTCCTAGCTCCATGCCTCCTACCCATCCTTTAGAGGCCAGCTTAGACTTGATTCCCTCAAGAAAACCTCTGACACTCCTCTCCAATGGGTTTCCAGATCGCAATGCTTATCAAATCATGTTTACTCATCTGTGTTACCCATTAGGCTATAAGATTTGTGAATTCTTTGTTTACTGTTTTTTTTTCCCCAGTACCTAACAAAAAGTCTGTAATTTAATTATTTGTTGAATAAATGAAAAATGGCACTAGCACTGTGAGTGACTTGGGAAAGATGTATATGTCCAGTCGCAGTTTTCCCTAATGACAAATGGGGAGGTTTTTCTATGACTCTAAGATCACTAGGATGTAGTAATTTATGATACTAACTGCAAGTTTTGCATTCTACTAGCTAGAAGATATTTAAATTCCTTGACATAAATTCCAGGAGCATTTCCTGCTAATTTTTGCAGGAGAGGAAGGGACTTTGTCTTGCTTCCATTGTTTTTCAGGACCTATGGTACATGCTCAATATATATCCACTGAATGGATAGATCTTTAGTTCCCAATATCCAATGTACAAAGACAACAAAATCGATTTTATCAGCATGACCGTGTGGCCTTGCATGGGCAGGATTCTACATCTGGCTCTGAGACAAAGGCCACAAAACATTCCGTAGCTGCCTTCACTGGAAGATTCCTAGTTAGAATTGGTGGGTAAATGCTCAGTTTCACATGAAGCAATAAAAACATAGGCTTCTAGTGACTTTCAATATTCAATTAACATTTTACAGCTGAGGAAATCTGAGATCCTTAGAACTCGAGTGATTTTTCCAGGGCCTCCTAGGCAAGGAGTGGTAGAGCTGAAAATGACCTTCTGAAAGTCTTCCACATTTTAAACCCCTTACGTTCCTTACAATAAGTAAATTCTCTTGGCTCACTGGGACTAGCATCCTGAATATGCATGTCACTGATCACACACAAGAATGATTTATTGCAAACATAACACCATGCCTGGAAACACTGCCAGACATATATCCTGCCCCTTACAAGGATATCATCCTGATGACATTCAGAAAGGAATGTGCTCACGGAGACTCACTGTTTATAAACCACTCTTCTTTGACACTATTGAAATTCCTACTGGGAACCCGGAATTTCCTGCCTCTCCTTACTTCCTTTCGGAGGAACACTAAATCAGTGTGCTCTTTCAGTCAACATATCATGCATTTTCTCTCTATAGGCTGTCAGATTCTTAAGGGCAGTGACCATGAGTATTCTCTTTGCAAATCCATGCCCATCACAATAACTATCACACAGAGACACTCAATCCATAGATGCCGAATGAATGGAAGAGCCTAGGGAACTGAAGTGACTTGCCTAGATTGGATTTGCAGCGAGGAAGCTAAATAAATATTGTATTATTGAAACAAAATGAAAACTTAAATAACTCTGCTTATTTAAGAAATGCCAGGTTCCTTCACTGTGAGGAGCCACCTCCCGCTTGCTGAATTTGATTCCCTGAAACTGCAGTTTCATCTGCTGCAATTCTGTGGCTCCAGCCTTTCCTGCTTCCTCAATTGTCAAGCTGCTTCTCTTTTAATGCAGCATAACAAACTATTTTAATAATGCATTTGTTGTACAATGAGGTCCTCTTAAATCTGGTTCTGATGGCTGTTTGGAAGTACAATATGCTTATATTCTCAAATTTTACTGTTGAAGAAAACTGAAATCTGAATATTTCCCTATCGCTCTGATAAATTCCCATCATGGATCCTCATGTGAATAGTACAATTTAGCCAATGGCCTCTTATAGATAATAGACCAATACATCAGAATTAAACAGAGCTGAGTCCATGCATCTTTTAAAATCATCAAATACAAAGTCCTCCTGGTCACATAAATATAAATGAAGGCTTGATTGTATCACAGTCTGCAGGAGTACGGCATGTGTGATGGTAGCCGGCATGCCAGCAAAAGCTATTGGTTATTAAAGTCAGATATGAATTTACCAGCGGTGTCTCCAGAGTTTAAACTCTTTAGTTTTCTCTTGGGAGCCACATTTTGTAAAATCCATATTTCCCCACCTCTGCATGCAGGAGGGAGGGCTCTTTCTTAGGAGACCAGGACAGTGCTTTTGGTGCGGGCCCAAGGCGTAGCGTGAGGAAAATGTGTTCTCCCCTCACCCTGCCACGCGCTGTCACTGGGCCCTGGGTTGGGTGGTCCTGGGAAGCTAGAGGAGGAATCCACATGACTGCACTGATTCTGACACAAGCTAGACTGTAGGTGGCTTTAAAAATATATATTTTCCAAGCAAACCCCCAAGTTTTTCTGAATTCCTTATCATTGCTCTTCCAACCCAACACCACCTTCACAGGAGGAACTGGGGATGCACAGGCGGGGGGACAACAGGTGACACTGGTGGAAAGAGTGGCTTAGAATGCTCCTCTCTCCTATTATCCCAGGAAGAGACACATTCTAGACATTAGTGGCTCCGGAATTTCTACATACGAAATGGAAGCATGTGAAATTGCTGACATTCACCCACAGAAAAAGGGTTCAATAGAAGGGGCTTAGGAAGAGTGAGCTGTTTGGGGATGGGGATGTGGGAGACTTGTAATTGGGCTTGCAAAAGAAAATCACGTGGTTTTACTTCTCTTTTCCTTGTACTTTTATATAGGTTGCTTGAAGGAAGCATTAATAGAGATTATTAGGGAGTGGGGTGGAGTTGAAACCCTCTCAGTAGCCACCTGCTGATATCATCACTTATTCTGAGCGTGATGGAGAGAAGGCAGGTAAGTGCAGGACCCAGATGTAACCACCAGTAGTTAACATTAGTGCAGGCTACTTTCATGCACACACTTTTTCTTTCCTTTTCCTTTTTGGTTCTTTCTATTTTTCATTTGCTATTGACCTGAAGAAGAGAGAAAAAAGGAACTCACTAGGAATTAAAAATACTGCCCAAATATATCTGCTATAAATAGAGTCAAACTTCAATGAAGCAGAATCAGGTATATGAATCATAAGCTCTGATTTTACTAGTGTAAGCAGTTTGAGGAGCAATTTTCAATATGAAAGAATATATTTTGGAAATCAAAGAAAACATACTTTAGGCACTCAGTGGCTGAGTGTGGGCATTTGATGTGGTATGAGAATCCTGGAAAAACAGACTGTATATGCATAGCACTGGTAGGGCACTGGTGTGTGTGTGTGTGTGTGTGTGTGTGAGAGAGAGAGAGAGAGAGAGAGAGAGAGACTTAGGAGACTACAAGGACATTTATATAAATACTAGAGGCCCGGTGCATGAAAATTCATGCACTGGAGGGGGCATCCCTCAGTCTGGCCTGCCCCCTCTCACAGTCCAGAAGCCCTCAGGGGCAGGAGGCGACCTGGTGATCAGGGGAAGGCGACGCCCCCATCACACCTCTGCTGCTGCCACTGCTGGTAGCACAAGCCTTGGGCAGCCCTGGGTGGCTGGGGGGCTGAGGGGCCTGGGTGCCGCTATCTTGTGGCTGTGGGCACTGCCATCTTTGAGGGAGTGGCAGTCAATTAGCATATTCCCTCCTTATTGGCTGTGGGTGCCACCATCTTTGCAATAGCGTGAGGGTCAATTAGCATATTCCCTCTTTATTAGATAAGACTAGAGACAAAGTGAATGAAATTTGTGCATGGGGTGGTCCCTCAGCCTGGCCTGCACCCTCTCCAATCCAGGACCCTTCGGGGGATGTCTGACTGCCTCTCGAAATCTGGGACCGCTGACTCCTAATTGCTTGCTTGCCTGCCTGCCTGATTGCCCCTAACTGCTCCCCTGCTGGCCTCATTGCCCCTAACCGCCTCTGCCTCACCCCACACCCGGGACCCAGGATTCCCTCCTTCAGCCGGTAGCAGGCACCCAGGACCTGGGCTTCCCTCCCTCTAGCTGGTTGCAGGCACCCAGGACCTGGGCTGGCTTCGCCCGGGCCAGCCGCAGCCACAGGGGACCGTGGGCAGGTGGCTTTGCCTGGGCTGCAGCTACAGGTGCCTGGGACCATGAGGTGGGTGGCTTGTCCCTCTCCCAGTCTGCAGCCACAGGCGCTGGCGCCCAGGACTGCGGGGCATGTGGCTTATCCCTCTCCTGGGCTGCAGGTGCAGGTGCAGCTGGCTGCTGGCTCCCGGGACCGTGGGGTGGGCAGCTTGTCCCTCTTCTGGGCCGCAGCCTGGCTGGTCCCCATTCCTCTCTCATGAGCTCATTTGTGCCTGGCTGGTCCCCATTCCTCTCTCGTGAGCTCATTTGTGCCTGGCTGGTCCCCATTCCTCTCTCGTGAGCTCATTTGTGCCTGGCTGGTCCCCATTCCTCTCTCCCCAGTGTTGAGTGTCTGAGCTGTGACAGTGTGAGGGCGTGATAACCATTTGCATATTAGCTCTTTATTATATAGGATTAGAGGCCTGGTGCACAAAATTCATGCACAGGTAGGGTCCTAGGCCTGGCTGACTGTGGCTTTCCGGCTGCCGGCTGGGGCCTTCCTTCCCCGGCTGCTGGCTGCTGGTCAGGGACTTCCTTCATTCCTCGCCACCCTCTGGTGGTCAGCGCATGTCATAGCGAGTGATCGAACTACTGGTCTCCCGGTTGAACTCCCAAGGGGACACTTTGCATATTAGCCTTTTATATATATAGATGAGTCCCTTTCTTTACTCCACCTCCCAAATATTTTTGCTTCTTGGCTTTAGCCTTGGTTGCCACTTAGTAGAAGGAAAAGGTCCTGGTGCTGGGTCCACAGTACAAGACCACCCAAAGCCCTGAGTGGGGTGGCCCTAGGATGTTAAAGCTGTTCATTCTATATTTGATTTCTCATAAAACCTAAGTATCTCTAGGAAGGATGGTACATTGGCCTTTTCATTTCCACCACCTCTAATCTCCACTCCATTACTAAGCCCTGCTGTTTTTTTATTTTTTTATTTCTTACATGTTTTTATAGTCTTTTTGTCTTCTTGCCTTGTCTACTATCACTGCCTTACTTCAGTTTCTATAACCTCTGTCCTGGACTTCTGCAACCACCGCCCCATGGTGTTTCTGCCTCCAAATACACAAGATTTGTTCTTTTCAAATGCACTGCCCACGCTTTGGCTAGTGCATTTTCAAAGCTGACCAGTTACTCTACTGTTCAAAACCCTTTCTCCTAGGGTGAAATCTAAGTGCCAAACATTACATACAACAGCCCTCTCCCACCCGCCATGGAATGATCCATCTCTTCATTGCCACATACAGCAGGATACTTCACACCCCTTCCCTTTGCTCAGGCCATCTTTTCTGCCCAGAATGGCTTTCTCCAAACTTGGGCCCATGGTAGTTTTACATAGCACAGCCATGAAGAATTGTGCCTGCACTTGTTCACTCATTTCTCCATTCATTCTTTTTTTTCCTGCTCTGTTGTGAAGGATAGAATGTTAAAAAAAAACAACAAAAAACAAAACACAGGTGGTACTGACTTCACTTCAACTTCAGGGTGAATATATTTCAACAAGGTGGGATTTGGTGCAGAACAAAAGCAAGAGGGTAATTTGATTCAGAATAATTGTCTAATATTATTCCCTAGAAATGGATTCTTGACTTGGGATCATGGACTTGGTGTGCCAATGTGTTTCTTTCTGAGGAGAAAGTAATGGCTTTATTTAGATTCTTAAAGGGATCCAAGACCCAAACAGATTAAAATTCATGACCCCAGAGAAAATGTGTGTGTATTTTCCAACTATGTATTTTCAGAAAATTTCCTAGCATTTTAGACCATTTCCACTCACGTGCTATTTGCAATAAATGGTTTTTTCTTTTTCCATTCCCATTTATGACTCAATTGAAAAATCCTCACTGAAATTTTAAGCCGTTCTTTGTCTTTTCCATAAAACCATATTATTAGTAAAAACAGGCGTTTGACAGTCAATAGAGAACATTTAAGCCTGGGCTTCAAAGCTTTTGAAAGATGTCAGATTACAGAAATAATGATTATTTTTATCATAGATCTATTACTAAAGATCAAAGTCAGAAAATAAAAAACGTCAACACAACTTAGAAAAGAATAAAACAATAACACAACAGCAAAGATATAAAAATATTCAAAGGAGTTAAAAGCACTATTTAAAAAAATATATACTTAAATCTAACATGAGAAAACAAACATAGAGGTATGCAGACAGATTAAAAGCCTATCAAATGTTTGGTTAAAACACTATTTTCTAATAAGACTATGAATATAAAAGAAGGTTTTATTTTGAAAAATATGATCTTAGATAGAGATTTTAACTTTGAAAATTTATAAAGATTGCATGAAGGAATTTGCAAACATATCCCCTGATTAGAAGGAATCAAAGTTTGCACTTTAGACAAATGAGAAAGATTGATGCCTTTATGCTTGAAGAATAATTTAATGTAATAGTCTCAAGATTTTTTTCTTTATTTCTGTATGTGCTAAATTTTCTATGACAGAGTATGCTCAAGGGTTGATGGGACAAAAGTTGCTCTGGGAAATTTAGGTAGAGACTGGGCTTCTCCCCATTTATGATGAAGAGTGTGCAAAGTGAAAAATAAGAAAAAAATTAGGAGAACAGAGACAAAGAAAAAAATATAGATAAGAAAGAACAACAGAAGAATAAAAAAGGCTAAGAGAAGAAAGAGAGGGGTAAGGCAGATCTAGCGGGAAGGGGTGGGGGCAAGGAAGAAGGAAGGGAGGAAGTGGTAGGAGAGAAAGGACATTAGAGTCTGTCAAAATCTGGCCTATCAGAACAGTGTTGGTGGGCTAGTGTGAGTTCTTTGTGATTGCTATGTGATTCTGAGAAATCTTGGGAGTAATTTTCTCTGATTCCCTAAGCTGACTGGAAAAGGGTAAAGAAAGAATTACATGGAGGCAAGATCCCAATGGCTACCCACTAAGAAACATAGGATTGATTTTTCATAAAGTCTGAGGTAGGGTCAGAATTTACAGGAGGAAGAATTTATTTCAGAGCAAAAGACATGAGCCAATGTGATCATGCTGGGGGATCCATTGGTTCTGTAGTAGCTGTTAGGCACAAGCAGAGTAGGAACAATAGGCCACCTACTAGAGGTCACCAGGTTGGAAAGCCCTACAAGTATGGGCAAAACTAGGGTGGGACTTTACCCCCTGGTAGCTTTTCCTCCTCTAACATGTTGCTGGTCAAGTTTAGACACCCTGACTTTTCAAATTGCTGGTCATGTGGTTCGGACCCTCCTCTGACCCTTCTTCTAGCACATCAATAGTCATGTGGTAGATACTCTTAGAGGAGGAACAAGGAGACCAGAGAATAACTTTGTAGGATTCCCATACAATCACTCCCTTAAGCATTAGGCCCTCAAGACAATGAGGTCCTGGCACGCATCAAATAATCTTAACAAAGCCTTGGATTTGTTGACCACAGAGACAGAGTTTGGTCAAAACAGAGAACATCTAAACTTCAGTTGTGTTTCAGCTCCAGGCCCAGAAAAGCAAGGACCAGGTGAGACAACACCATGGCTGATATCAGGACCAGCTGTGATTACTAATGACCCCCTGCCCTGGCACTGATCAATCAGTAGAGACCATGACCCAGAAAAGACTCACCTGGAAAGTTGATGAATACTCCATTGAGATCATCCCCTGAGACCTCCCCTAAAATCCTGCCTTTGGAAACAGGTAAAATCCCTTAAGATGAAGAACTCAGTTCTCTCTCTCTCTCTCTCTCTCTCCTGTACATTTCCTCACCCTTTCTTCCCTCAAGGTGCTTGCCTTTGCTTTCTTTATCCTAAACGCAAGGGCCCTTTTTTGCCTCTATAACGTATTTCCTGAGTCCACGTAGTCCAGCTGGCTCACTTCTTGCACAGCTCACTTGTTCTACCCCTGTGACTTTCTAAATAAACTTTCCCTTGTATCTGACACTTGGCTCTGAATTTCTTCTTAGGCAAAATTCAAGGTCCAGGGTCTAACATCTGGTGTTGTTCGCTGTTAACAGTTCCACTGTGTGCCTTGCCACCCAGAAGCAGGTGGCCTGATATCTCAGTGGAATGGCCCACTGAGACTCACTGCCAGCTCTGTTGGGTAACTGCTCCTTGTGCAGCCTGTGCACTATTCTACACAGCGTTGGTTTGACTAAACCTGTGGCCAGTATCTGGTGCTGTTTCCCCATAGCCAGAAAACAGGGGTCCTGGAATCAGGGGTGGGAGTGGGCATGGCACATCTCACTATTATAACAAATAACTTCAACAGCCTTTATTTTCTCTCGTTGTATCTTTGTATTCTCCTGGTTTAAGGGTGCTAGAAACCAAGAGAGAAATGTTTTCATTGTTAAGAGATGCAACAGTGTTGGGAGCTGAGATTGCTACCTGGCCATCTAGCATTTCTCTTGTTTCTGGAAAACAGGCAAAAATAAAGGTCCCATGTTAACTGAGGTGGTCGATCCTTGTTATTAATGGAAAATAAGGTTGGTTGCTGTTACACAATAGTGACAGGGAGGATTCTACATGGAACCCAGGGAATTCTCTGTGATGTTGCTTAGTTTTTCCTTATCCAGTGATAAAGATAAGAAAACTGCAGTGACCCTCTACAGGCAAGATTATCAAGGGCTTATCTATTTTGGGAATAAAATTTGGGTTTTCTGCCATGGCTGGTTTGGCTCGGTGGATGGAGTGTCGGCCTATGGACTGAGGGGTCCCAGGTTCGATTCCGGTCAAGGGCGTGTACCTTGGTTGCCGACACATCCCCAGTGGGAGGTGTGCAGGAGGCAGCTGATCGATGTTTCTGGCTCTCTGTCTCTCTCCCTTCCTCTCTGTGAAAAATCAATAAAATATATATTTATTAAAAAAAAATTTGGGTTTTCCCAAACAGGCAAAGAATACTCACCTACTGAGATCCTGGCTGATGACAATGAGAATGTGAAATGTGTAGAAGAAGAAGAAAATAAAAAATACTACTATTGCCTTGTGACTTGTTTTCACAAGGTCACAATGGGAACATGAAATGTGTAGAAGAAGAAAATAAAAAATATTACTCTAACCTTGTGTTGTATTTACTCATTTTTTTCCTTGCTGTTTGGTGCATATACTTGTAAATTTTATTTAACGTTTCTTTCTCTGCTATAGCCTTCAGATTTCATTTACAAAATAGTGTATAGGTTAAAGACAGTCCAGACATAATTGTGAAAGATGTGGAGGAAGAAGCAAACTGACTTACAGACCTTGCATTTGGACCTGAAGGCAGTAGCAGTTCAGATTTTGTCGCTCTTTTGGCAGATGGCTCATATGAGAAATCTATTAGGTGGAAATATTGTGTGTTCCATAGTTGCTAAATCTGTTGCTATTTAATCTTAAATTTGAAAAATAGTGTGTGTATGTTAACATTTGGGAGCTAAACCCTGTAGAGATGCTGCCATTCACACATCTGCCAGAAAGAAACTCAACGTGACCACAAGGCTGTTGAAGTTATTTGTCATGGTTTTGGGATGCCCAGCATCTCTGGAAACCCTTCCTGTTTGATGTAATATTCAGCCTCATGAGTCCTGCCACCCCAGTTTAGAAGTCATGACCCCCCTCTTCCCAGCTGCCCACAGGCAGTGACCAGGCTCTGCCCATCAGACATGTGAGACTGATTTAGAACAGAAATGCGTGAGGAGGCAGGCCATGAGTGGAATCCATTTTACAGGAGAATATGACTGTCCAGGTACTTGGCTATCGCTATCAGCAGGGCTGCATGGTCAATTTTTGGCAGAAAAGGGGTGACAGTGCCAATGGCAGCCATGGTTGTGGTCACGTTGAGTTTCTTTTTGGCAGATGTGTGAATGGCAGCATCTCTACATGGCAGAGACTTTGCTGTTGATGGTGATGGTGACCATTTCCATGGTGAACTGTGGTTTTTTGAGCATTGCTCCTGGAAGCTTAACCTTAAGCCCATATTTTTCTGTCCTTTTTCTCTCTCCACCCCCCCCCAATTGTATTGAGATATAATTGACATAGAACAGTGTATAAGTTTAAGTTATTATTATACATAATAATTTATACATTATTATGTATGAATTATTAAATGATTACCACACTAAATCTAGTGAACATCTATCACTTCTCATAGCTACAAATATTTTTTTGCTTTTAATGAGAACTTATAAGGTCTACTCTCTTAGCACCTTTGAAATATACCATACAGTACATATTGTAAACTATAGTCACCATGATGTACATTACATTCCCCAGAACTTATTCATCTTATAACTGAAAATTTTTACCCAATCCCCTTCACCCATTTCCCCCAGCTCCTCCCTCTGCTAACTACCAATCTGCTGTTTTAAAGGAGAATTTATTCTTAGAGGTCACCAGGAAAATGGCTCACAGATCTTTTCCATGCTTTCCCCAGATGAATGAATGGAGTCTTTTCTGCTCATCTTTTCCAAGACTCAAAGGAGATGTTCTGGAAATCATGAGAGTTTCTTCTTGCTGGTAACACATTCCCAGGGGCCTTTGTTGGAGCTACTCAGCCCCTAGTCCCTGCTTTTCCTGCTCTTTGCTCACTGATGTGCTAATGCTTTCTCTTAAACCACCTTACAGTCCTTCTCATTACTTCTCTTCCCCACAGAATGAATGGAAGGGTTTGGAAGAATGTTTTTTGCACCTATTGCTTAGAACTAATAGTTTTTGTGGCTGGGAAGAAAAGTATCCTGATATTGCTGAACTAATGCCATACTCAATTTCATTATTTCTGACTTCATTTCCATTAGAGTTGGGAGAAAAAGGCATGGAATTTCTTCTCTCCTTAAGGCAGTGTCTTCATATTTACCCTAAATTAGGTCTTCTAGGGGGTGTGGTAGCTTTATATCACATCACAAAACATGCTTGCAGATGTTTTCTATCTTTCCTCCTTTTTTCCCCTTGTATATTTAAACATCACAGGTTTATTTTTCACTATGTTGTCTCAACTGGTATTAGCAACAGCTCTTAATTTAGCATTATCTGTAAACTTCATTTAAGCACCACTTGCTGTCTCTGCAAGATCACTAATAAAAATGTCAACCATAGCATCCTGGAAAGTTGCTAATACACTTCTTCATGTGCAGGACAAGTGAAGATGGGGAGAAAGTTTTCCTTGACAAACTATGAAGATGCTCTCCTTGTTTGCTTAACGGTGGAGGCCCTTCCTCCCCAGTGTCTGCCGCGAGGCAGCCTGCGCCTTGGCAGAGACCTGGTTGCGTGCTGCTTTTTGTCGTGTTTTCACTGTGTTAAAATGAGTTTTCTTAAATTAAAAAAAATCCCTGGCTTGTGTTAAATTGACAGGAAAAATGTCAAATATTTCTAAAAATTTGAAATGTTGATGTTTGGGAAGTCAGGCAAAGAACTGAGGAATAAGATTTGATTCTCAAAAAACTGCTTTAGAGAGAGAGTTTTATTCTCTCAGAAGGTGGGTGTGGGTAGACAGCTGCCTAAAGAAAGGAGCCCATTTACTTGCCCTGGTTGTGATTTGGGTGGAATTTATATTTTTCCTTCTTTTTTTCTTCTTATCTGTTCTGCTCAGGGCTCCCTACACTATTCCACATCCATTTGCTGGCCTAGGTTTGGGTAATAAATAAATTCCCGCCAAGCTTTATACAGCCTCTAGATTCTTTACTTTTAAACCATGGGCAACCTTTGTAGGTACTGCAGTAAAATAAATAAGCTTTTTCTCTTTCACATTTTTTTCTTGACACTCTCCTTTCTTTATCTTTGAGAAACTCAGACACAGATACAGGTTATTAGATGCAGGTTAGCTAACCTTTTCACTCCCCAAAATCTGACCAAAACTAGGAACCAAGCAGAAAAGAAAGCTCTGTGAATGCAAAAGAGATAGTTCATGTACTAAAATACATGGTTGTGTTTTACAGAATTCCAGCCAGCTGGAGGCGGGATAATTCCTACAGGTGATTAGTTGTGTTTTGTTGGCTGTATTTCCCCTTCTTCTTCCATGTTAAGCAGGTGGGAATTTTGCAGGGGAGCAAGCAGAAACCTGCGTAAGGGAAAAGCGCTTTTTGTCCTTTGTCATGTTAGTCTGGACTTCGGGCTTTCCCAGTATTTTCCGGAACGTTACTGAGGGAGGGAAGAAAGGTTTACACAGGACTGGGAAGGTCAACAGAGATCTGGAGGCCCTGCCTGCAGAGACCGTGGAATCTGCTCCTGGTAGTACCAGGGTTGGTGAGGAAATTGGTGGTAGAGAGAACACAGAGGTAAGGCCTGTGTCCTGCATCTGTGGTCTCAGAAATACTCCTGTGCTCGATGCAGTCGGGCACTTGGAGGAATACACACCTCATGTGCACTGACAGCTGCTGGGTGCTCATAGAAGACGCTGACACACCCAGGGAGGAAAGTCCAGTAATACCCAAGGGTGAATGTCTTGCCAGCCAGGTGGCATGGGGGTTGGAGTTAGATTTAAATAGATTAAAGTTAATAGGTGAATATGGTTACTTTTTCCCACCAGCCTGTGGTCTGGGATTTATACTAGCCATCTCTGGTTATCTAGTAGCTCTATTAACAGTAAATGTAAGTGTCCCGATGGGTAACTTGCATGTGGACAGGCAACCACTGTCAGGACAGAATATGGAGAGACAGATGGTTTCCTACAGGCAAAGGTGTCAGCAAGGGTGCATTTTACTCCCTATTTGTTTAATCTGTATGCAGAACGCATCCTACTAAAAGCTAGACTGGACTCAGAAGAAGGAGGAGTGAAAATTGGTGGAAGAAATATCAGCAGCTTAAGATATGTAGATGACACTATCTTATGGACTGAAAGCACCAATCATTTGAAATGACTCCTGATGGAAATCAAAGAAAAACATGCCAAAGCGGAACTGCACTTCAACACAAGAAGATAAAATCATGAGTACAGAAGCAATACACAACTTTCATATAGACAATGAAGAGACTAAAATTGTTAAAGATTTTGCATCAGTCATCAATTCAGATGGAGACAACAGCCACGAAGTCAAGAGAAGGCTGATACTTGGAAGGGCAGCAATGGAAGAATTAAGGAAGTTCAGTAAGGCAATTACATGTTGTTAAAGACCAATGCTAATTTCCAATTACTATATACAAATGTGAAAAGTGGACAGTGAAGAGGCTGATAATAAAAAAAATTGATTCATTTGAAATATGGTGTTAGGAGAGAGCTCTATGAATACCCTGGACCACCAGGAAGATGCAGGAGTGGGTCCCAGAGCAATTAAACCTGAAACATCGCTGAAGGTAAGCATGACAAAACTGAAGCTTTCCTACTAAGGCACATCATGAGAAGGCCAGGTTCTTTGGAAAGACAATAATGCCGGGAAAAATAAAAGGCAGCAGAAGAAGAGAAGCCCAAGTGCGAGATGGATTGTCCCCATAAAGGAAGCCACAGGCATGAGTCTACAGGAGCTGAGCAGGGCTGTTGAGGGCAAGACACTGTGGACATCACTCATTCACAGGGTTACCAGGAGCCCACTCAAGGGCATGTAGCCCACACACAAAGCAGGTGACTGGTTTACTGACAGTCACAGAGTTTCCATACTGACATACAAAAAACCTTACACTTTTGGGGAACAGTTAATAAAGGACTCCTGAGGACCTACTCTGTTCTAGCAGATTTGGAAGAAATTATTTCCCCAAGTATCTCTTCTCTCCTTCCTTTAAGTCATAGAGCACAGCCCCTCCCAATCTGCTCCCTAGATTCCCTTATAGCTGGCTGTGAGCATGTGACCAAATTTTGGCTACTGGAATATGAACAGAGGTGATGTGAGCAACGTTTGCTCCACATCCTTAAAAAGAAGTTGCTTGAAGTTGTTATTCTCTTTCCCTGTAGAACAGGAGCAGAGCATCAACTCAGGCTTGATTATGCAGGGGGAAAATAACTTAGAGGAAGATGGAGAACCGAAATCAAAGAAACAGGGTTCCCTGCATGACCTTGCAAAGTGAAGCTCCTCAACAAGTCTACACCAGCTAGAGGATTGCATAGAAGAGAAATAAGTTTCTGTGTTATTGAAGCAATTGCATTTTTGCTATTGTTTTGTTACAGCAACTTAGCATTTACCTTAACATACATAGCAGATGTGAATATTTGCTCACTATAATAAATCTCTGTCAAAATGTAAATAATAATGTTAATATCCTCTGTTTAAGAAGTAGAGATTGAATTATAAACATTTTGAAAGAAAGATTTGACATGTAAGTTTTAGGCAATACCATATACATAAATGTTAACATTGAGGTCACTGGTTTGATTTCTGGTCAGGGCACATGTCCGGGTTGCTGGCTCTATCCCCAGTAGGGGGCATGCAAGAGGCAGCTGATAGATGATGTTTCTCTCTCATTGATGTTTCTATCTCTCTATCCCTCTCCCTTCCTCTCTCTCTAAAAAATCAATAAAAAATATTAAAAAACAACACCCAAAACATTAATCTTGTCCTGGAATTTTACATTTAATATACAATGAGCTGCTCTACTTCCCTCCTCCCATGTCACTAAATATTATTTGAAAACATTCTTTTTAATGACATGACACCTGGATATATATAATTTATTAATGAGCCTCATGCTGTTAGGTGTTTAAATTATTTCCAGGTGTTTGTGTTATCTGTAGTGCTGCCATGAATATATTGGTTCATACATCTTGGTCTTCATCTTTTTTTATTGTTGTTAATCTTCATCTGAGTATATTTTCCCCATTAATTTTTAGAGAGAGTGGAAGGAACAGAGAGAGGGGGGAGAGAAGGGGAGAGCAAGAAACATGGATGTGAAAGAGACACATCTACTTGTTGCCTCCCGCATGTGCCCCAATCAGGGCCTGGGATTAAACCTGCAACCCAGGTACATGTCCTGACCTAGAATCAACCTGAGACTCTTCTGTATATGGGCCATTGGTCTAACCACTTAGAAACACTGGCCAGGGCAGTCTTCATCTTTTATAATTTCCCTCAGAAGTAGAATATGCTATATCACCTCTTCTCTGTTTTTCCAACCCTGGACCACCCAATACCCACTTTCAAACAGCTCCAATACCAAAATGTACCTCCATATGTACCTCAAATAAAAAATATTTTAAAACCAAGTCTTAGCCAAATTTGCCTCTAGTACCAAATCCATTCTCTATAATACAGACTGCAGGACCTCCTCAATCTTTTATTGCACCTACTAGTGGCCCAGTGCACAGAATTCGTGCACATTAAAAGGGAATTAATTAGAGGAAATATTTTAATATTGCTATTTGCCCTTTCTCTATAATAGAAGTGTCAGAGATGAAAGAAATTTAGTAAAATGTATATGAAAATATTCCTCCTGTCAGAGTCTGGGGCATGCCATGGGACCCAGAGTCAAGTCCCTGCTCACCCATGTGCACCTCAAAATCGCGTGAGACCCATACCTGGCCGGCCCCACCCCCATTGTGCAAGATCCAGACCCGGCTGGTCCCACCCCCATCAAGCTCCACGAGGTTGGAGGTGCAGCCTCAGGGCCCCTATCAAGCCTTACCAGGTGGGGGGGCACAGCCTCAGGTCCTCCATCAAGCCCCGCTGGGCCATGCAGCCTCATGTCCCTGCTGATCACTTGTTATGGCTCGTTATGGGAACTCTGCCTCCGCTGTGGGCGCAGCCATCTTGTGATAGAGTGACAAAGTGAGGGTCAATTTGCATATTATCTCTTTATTATATAGGATACTAGAGGCCTGGTGCATGAAATTCGTGCACTCAGGCAGGGGTGGGGGGTGTCCCTCAGCCCAGCCTGTGTCCTCTCACAGTCCGGGAGCCCTTGGGGGATGTCCGACTGCCACGGAGGTGGGAGAGGCTACCGCCACCGCCGCTGTGCCTGCCAGCCATGAGTCCAGCTTCAGGCTGAGCAGCGTTCCCCCTG
The DNA here is from genome assembly GCF_000147115.1 of Myotis lucifugus. Lineage (NCBI taxonomy): Eukaryota > Metazoa > Chordata > Mammalia > Chiroptera > Vespertilionidae > Myotis > Myotis lucifugus. The sequence continues at coordinate 1,686,454 of NW_005871122.1, forward strand.
TGGGAGCGCACTGACCACCAGGGGCAGCTCCTGCACTGAGCGTCTGCCCCTTGATGGTCAGTGCGCATCATAGCAACTGGTTGTTCCACTGTTCGGTTGATTTGCATATTAGCCTTTTATTATATAGGATAGGAACACTCTGACCTAGTGCAAGTACTCTAGTCCTTGGATGTACCTTAATGTTTCCTACCTTTTGCCTGAATGAAACACCCTTTTATCTTCTTTCCACATAACCACACCCTACCCATTCTTTAAGGTACCACTTCACATTCACCTCCTCTACGCAAAGTTCCTGGAGCTTCAATCCATAGGAATGTCTGCCACCATGGGACTGATGGAGCACTTCTGTTTTTCCTACATATTTGGCACACACCTCACATGACACCTCTAGCCTTGCATGGTTCTTAAACTTTAAACATGCATGTATGTGTATAAAGGCTACTTACTTTCTTACAGCCCTAAAAGGTCAGCTCTAGACTCCAGGTGCTCACAAACCTCCAGCCAAACTTATTAATAGCAGATGAATTTCTGAGAGAAAGGCAACTATTACAGATGGATGATAATGGTAAGGAAGATGCTTGCTGCCTGACAGGAAAGAGACACAAAGTAGTGGACCCTAGCGTTAAGAGTCAGGCTGGCTCTGACAGGTGTAGCTCAGCTTGTTGGGGGCCATCCTGTTCCATTCCTGGCCAGGGCACATGCCAGGTTGTGGCTCAATCCCCAGTAGGGGGTGTGCAGGAGGCAGCCAATTGATATTTCCCTCTCCTCCTCTCCTTTCCTTTCTCTCTAAAAATCAATTTAAAAAATCCTTTTTTTTTTTAAAGAATCAGGCTGTATTGGGCCATATTCAGATATGCAAGCAGAACAAACCAGGTAAGACAGAAAGGAATTCAGAGCAAAGAAGAAAGGTAAGATTAGAGAACTTGATATCATGAGAGGGAGAGATTAAGTGCCTGTCTCAATTCCTAACACCATGTCACTTTCCAATTCTAGTTTACATGAGACTCATCCATATTTCCTTTTCTTCTTTGAGATAGCCTGACAATAAATCACCCTTTTATTTGACTTATCTTGAATGGATTTCTGTTTCATGTGATTTAAAGAACCTTGAATAGGACAAGTCCAACAAAGGGTTCAAGTTCTTTAATGGTAGAAAGAATGTGGTATAATTTGTTGCCTCTCCTGCAGCATTGTTCCATGAATTTCTTTAATATATTTTTTGTCTCTTTACAGACTCTTCTCTTTTTTTTCTATTACAAATGATATCCCCTCCAAAAAATGTACCATATCATCTATATATTCTTACAACTTCAACATTTGTATGGGTCTGATTGGATTTGAGTCCCAGTTCTATCATTTACTAGCTGTAAAATCTCCCTATAAAGGGAGGATTAATACCAGAAGACTGCCAGAAAGACTTTTTTTTTTTACCATTGGGATTAGAAACCATGATTAACCACCAGGAGAAGAAATTTGAGTTAGTGGCCTAACAATTTCATTCATAATTTTCCCACTGAGGAAGTGCCATGCAGGGAATATAAATGTAGAATTTTTTAATAAAAGCTAAGTTCATCAATAGGGCATATGAAAATATTACTGTATTTAGGGTTGGAGAGGTAGCACTATACTCAGATACAGTGTGTGTTTATGTAAAATATAATTTAAAGGAAAATGAATAGATGTAAAATTGGAAAGTAATTGAGACAATGCTGCCAGATAAAATAAAATCTAAGACAGATAATGAGATCTTTTAGGTAATGCATTACCCAGTTTGTTAGAAGTGTTTATATTTGATAGATATCTTTACTTGGGGATAATAATAACTGGAGCTCACATTTATTGGGTTCTTACTACATGCTCAGCATTATACTTACTTATTACATGTATTATATAAATTAACCCTCAAGCAGTCTTACGGTGTCAATTCTGCAATAATTTTCATTTTACAAAAGAGAAAATGGAGGTCTAGGGAATAAAATTATCTTTCCAAAGATTTGAACACAAATAATCTTTTTTGACTTATATTTGTGCCAAACTATATCACTTCACTTACAGCTTCCTTTCAACATATATATATATATATATATATATATATATATATATATATATATATATATATATATATATATATATATATATATATATATGTTTCTTGCTTATGCCTGCAACCTAGTTATTCCTAGCAGTATCCAGAGGTGTTTTGTTTGTGTTAATGACCAATTCAGATTGGCCACCATGGGGTACAGCAATTCAGATTGGCCACCATGGGGTACAGCAATTACCCAGGGTCAGATAATTGAAAGGACTGGCAGGACTCTCACAAGGTATACACAGCGCCAAGAGCAAGAAAGCACAAAGCAACATTACAGAGGCCTAGAACACCTTGGCACAGCTTCCAGGGTTCTCTCTCAGTTGTACAGAATATGCTTCCTCTTGGGCTCAGGGCCCATCACCATGAGAACAGGATATGATATCTGTCTCAGGGAAGACGAGGCACAAGCCTGCTTGGAGGTCTTTTATGCCTCACTGATCACAGAGCCAACACCAGGCTGAGTGACCAGGCACACCAGGTGGCGGCTATCATCTGTACATTTTCACTAAACAATGCAGACAAGCGGGCATCCGGTGCCTCCAGGAAACTTTTGGGTTTTAAGCAGCACATTATAAATCATTAGGTAGCATATTTCATTCCTATCTGGGCCACAGTTCTGTAGCATGGCTCCAGGCCTCCCTGGAGATGCCTGCAAACAAGCAGTAACTTAATCTTATTCTCACATTTGTTGTCATTTCAGCAGCTCTTCCCTTGCTCTAGCCCAGCACTGTCCAACGAACTTGCCATAAAGGTAGAAATGATCTTGACAGCGCCATCTGAAATGTCCAACATAGTTGCAACTAGTGCCTGTTGCACACTCGAAATATGGCTACTGCGATTGAGAAACTGAATTTTAAATTTTATTTCATTGTAATTTCAAGAGTCACCTGTGGATAATGGTGACCACACGGAACAGTGCAGTTGTCTCTCCCTGTGCTGGACTCAAAAAGTCTGTTGGGCACCATCGTGCCTACCGGGCACCAGTGAGGCTTCCCTTGAACACCACCTTTCCTTGTGGTCAGTGCTGCCCCTCGGGCCTGGAATGGCTCTGGCCACCGAGCATGATGTGCTCTCTGGCGGATGCTCTGAGGCACACAAGGCGAGTGGTAAGCACTGCCGATTGCCTGTCCAACAGCCAGGACAAGCCCCCACTTGCTTGCTGGCAGAAACTACCTTCCTCTCTGGAGACTGAAAATTCCAGATTCTCAATTTTCGATACCTTGTGCACTTACAGAATGAGCATGGGACCCAGCCCGGGTGACTGTGACCTGACGATGTCTGCCTTAGTTACAAGGAAGAATTTCCTCTGTAATAAAACAGAGGTGCATGGGAGGAAACAGCTCTTTTCTTCAAGCAGATACTGGGATTGTGGCAATCCCCATGGGTATGCACAGGGGCAGATCTGAGGACCGAGTCAGTGCTCTCAGGATGCCAGTACAGAAGGGCTCTGGCTCCCGATGGCATTGCTACTTCCCCATTTCTTGCTTTGCGTAATGATAAAAATGGTGCTGCAAATCTCACAGTGCTTTATAGCTCCCCCTCTCAAAGACATGACTGCATGGTGGGCTGAAGTAGGAAACAATTTTAATTTATAACATCATATTTTACTCAGAATTACTCCTACTGAAGCTTTGTTACCAAAAACAAAACTTTAAAAGAAAAAGTAGATGGGAGGTAAGAAAATGGAGACCTCGTGTATAACAAATATTCGAACCCTCTCAGGAAGGTTGACCAAGTAGGACTATACTGGGGGGAGATATAATCACCCCAAGAACATGTTGAAATGCTGATGGAAAAAATGAAACAAATACAACACCCAAACAACAGAAGCAAAGCAAAACAGAGAGAAGTGAAAGAAAGCCTATAAGCAGGGAGCAAGTGTTGTGGGAAAGTGGAACAGACTTCTGATTTTAAAGTTAGTATTGCTCATCGTGTTTATCCTTCTCTTTCTTTCATCTTTAACTTCTTTCTGCTTTGTCTAACTGTACCAGTTCTCCTCATTTACCCAGGAGAAATTTTTAGATTCATTCTTTAATATATATAAACGTTTCATGTTTTTAAATTTTTTATAAGTCTACCATATTCTGTATCTCTTACTGCAATTTTCTTTCTTTTCCTTTTTTTTTTTTGCTCAGCATAATTATTGAGCTTTATCCATCTTAAAGCATAAAAGCTTCATCTGATTAAGAGCTACACAAAATCAATTTGTTAAATATGCCATTTGGTTATTTTCCTGTTGATGGAAAGCTATTCATTATTATTAAAAGTTAAGTTATTTTATTTTTTTAAACTTTATTTTTATTGTTGACATTATTACAGATGCCTTCCATTTTACCCCGCTTTGCCCACCTCCACCCAGCCCCAGACCCAGCTTCCCCTGGACATAACCCACTATTGTCTGTGTCTATGGGTTATCCATATATATTCTTGGGCTAATCCCTTCAACTTCTTTCATCCAGTCCCCCCCCCACCCCGGCACCTCTTTGACAGCTGTCACAGATGTCAGCCTGTTCCATGTATTCATGCCTGTTTCTATTTTGTTTGTCAGTTTATTTTGTTCATTAAATTCCACATATGAATGAGATCATCTGGTATTTGTCTTTCTCTGACTGGCTTTTTTCACTTAGCACAATAATTTCCAGGTCCATCCATGCTGTTGCAAAAGGTAGTTCTTTTTTTTACAGCTGCATAGTGTTCCATTGTGTAGATGTACCACAGCTTTTTTTTAATCAGCTCATCTGCTGATGGGCATTGGGCTGTTTCCAGATTTTGGCTATTTTAAATAATGCTGCTATGAACATAGGGGTGCATATATCCTTTCAAATTGATGTTTCAGGTTTCTTAGGATATATTCCTGGAAGTGATTATCACTGAGTCAAAAGGCAGTTCCATTTTTAACTTTTTGAGGAAACTCTATACTATTTTCCACAGTGGCTGCACCAGTCTGCACTCCCACCAACAGTGCACTAGGGTTCACTTTTTTTCCACATGCTCGCCAGCACTTGTTTGTTGATGGTAGTCGTTCTGACAGGTGTGAGGTGATATCTCATTGTGGTTTTAATTTTCATTTCTCTGATAATCAGTGACTTTGAGCATTTTTCATATGTCTATTGGCCATCTGTTGGTCCTCTTTGAAGAAGTGTCTATTCAGGTCCTTTGCCTTTTTCTTCTTTTTTCTTTTAGAGAGAGAGGAAGGGAGAGCGAGTGAGATAGAGAAACATCCATGTGAGAGTGAAATATCGATTGGTTATCTCCTTCATGGCACCTACCGGGAATTGATGCTGTAACCAAGGCATATGCTCTGACGGGGAGTCAAACTGGCAACCTTTCAGTGCTCGGGACTATGCCCAACCAACTGAGCCAACTGGCCAAGGCCTTTGTCCATTTTTTAATTGGATTGTTTGTCTTCCTGGTGTTGAGTTGTATAAGTTCTTTTTTTCTTTTTTTTCTTCTTCTTTTTTTTTAAATTTCAGAGAGGAAGGGAGAGGGAGGGAGGGGAGAAACACCAATGATGAGAATCATTTGATTGGCTGCCTCCTCCAAGCCCCCTACTGGGGTTTGAGCCTATAACCCAGGCATGTGCACTGACTGGGAATTGAAGAATGATCTCCTGGTTCATAGGTTGATCCTCAACCACTGAGCTATACCAGCTGGGCTATAATTTCTTTACATATTTTGGAAATTAACCCCTTATCAGATATATCATTGGCAAATATGTTCTCCCATACAGTGGGTTCCCTTTTCATTTTGTTGATGGCTTCTTTTGCTGTGCAGAAGCTTTTTATTTTGATGTAGTCCCATTTGTTTAATTTTTCCTTTGTTTCCCTTGCTCAAAGAGATGTTTCAGCAAAAATATTGCTATGAGAGATGTGTATGTTTTGTTCTAGGATTTTTATGGTTTTGCAACTTACATTTAAGTCTTTTATCCATTTTGAGTTTATTGTTATGTTGTAAGTTGGTGGTCTAATTTCATTATTTTCACATGTACCTGTCATATTTTCCCAATGTGCCTGTTTTAAAAACTGTCTCCCAGCCATCAGCTAAGTCTGGTGCTCAAATCTAGAAAAGATCTGTCCTACACCTCATCTTCTGCACATAAGAGGCAAGGGTGATTGCTCCGTTGCACAAATGGAGAATGTGATCTGGGAGGGCACTCTATGCTGAACTGGTGGATGGTAACTCAGCTCCAATAACCTTCTGTTCCTCCTGCCCCCATGACTCTTCTAAGCTCTTGCTTGTATTGCAGGAGCTGGAAGCCCAGAAACTAAATTCCTAATTACTTTCTGGTCAAGTTCTGGATTCAAGCCTGGTAATGAGAGACATGCCTACAAGATTTGAAAAAAGGTAGAAACCATATTATGGCCCTTTGGCAGCTGTGGGTAATTTTGTGTATTTTCGCAAATAAGAGATTTTATGGCAGCCTCAGAGTATTTCCTTGCAAATCACTTGCTATGAGGTTTCAGATAGCTCTGATCATCTTTGGAAGTTTCCTGAAGTGTTTTCAGCTTCTTGATTCTTGAAAATCTCAGAAGTATCTATGGCTTTCTCTGATCTGCACTTCTCCTCTTGTTCCTTCAACAGTTTTATAAGCAGCTAATTCTCTGTATTGAATCCCTTCTAACTAGTACAGAGTTTAAATGCACTTTGAATGAACTTTCCACCAATCCTTCTGTTTTTAGCCTCACCTTTACCCTTCTTCTAGATGTAATTTGGTAAATTGGGCAACTTCTTAGCTTTCCCCACTTTAAATGTTCCCAGATTTGTTAAATCACTTACACTTGCTCACATGCTTTGAAGACTCAAAAGTTTTGATACCAAGACCTCCTCTGCAACACCCTCTATTCTTGGGGGTTTATGCCTTGTATAAAATAATTATTTTCTGTTTGTCATTTTATAATGGGTTTGGGAAAGAAGCAGAGCAATTCAATTCTGTGTTCAATCCACCACTATCCTATATTAACTCCCCATTCACTCCTCAACTGCTCCAGTCTGGTCACTGGCCTTCTCTCCAGCTTAATCATGTAACCCGTTCTCCTTTACTCATTACCTTGACCTTGGTGAAAGTCCTAGAACCCACCAAGATCTTTTTTGCCTGAGAATAGTTTGCATATGCTGTTACTTTTGCCTGGTTCATCATCCCCCTCCTCTACAAGCCTAACCTTGCATTAATTCTTTACTTCTCTCAGACAGGCTGTCCCTGACCATACTCATATATATGTAAATTATTCCCTTTTTTCTCTCATAGAACACATTTTTTTCATATATTGCATTTATATTTTATATTCATGTTTATTTGCTTATTTAATGTCTATCTCTCCTATAAGAGTATAAATTTTATACCCAGTATACATAAAATCTCCAATCTATAATAATAAAAGCATAATATGCAAATCAACTGAATAACTGAACAGCAGAATGACTGTCCAAAGGACCTTCCGGATGACCATGCTATGACACCCACTGGCGCCAGGCCAGCCAAGGCAGGTGCGAAGCGATTGGTCGGGGACCCAGCCGTCACCCCATGATTGCCCTGCAGAGGGAAGCCCAGGCCACCGACTGGCGGGCTGCGGTGGATGGGTGGGGCCTCCCTTGCGTGGTGTGATTGATTGTCCCAAAGAGGGAGGCCCAGGCTACCCTGCGGCAGTGCTGTGGCAGGTGGACAGGGCCTCCCTCTGTGGGGGCAATCCATCGCAGAGCCCTAGCCAGATGGACAGGGCCTACCTCTTTGGGGCAATTGATTGTGGGGCTCCTGGACTGTGAGAGGGCACAGGCTGGGCTGAGGGAACCCCCGCTCCCCAGTGCACAAATTCGTGCACCAGGCCTCTAGTAATTAAATAAATAGAGAAAAATTATTTTTAAGAAAACTTAGAGAAAGGGATCTTTATGTGTTGCCTGGTCTGATGGTTGGAATATCAGCAAGATCATTCAAATAGAAGGGACATTACAAAAGGTCAATTTTTAAAAAAAGATTCACCCTCAAATATAAATTTCCTCATCTTGTTTTAATTCCACAAACTATCATAAAAAAAAGATCAAGGGCACATGTCCAGGTTCCAGAATTGATCTCCAGTAGGGGACGTGCAGGAGGCAACTAATCAATGATTCTCTCATCATTGATGTCTCCATCTCTCCTTCTCCCTTCCTATTTGAAATCAATAAAAATATATTAAAAACAAACAAACAAAAATGTTTAGCCCTAGCCAGTTTGGCTCAGTGGATAGAGCGTCGGCCTGCAGACCAAAGGGTCACGGGTTCGATTCTGGTCAAGGGCATGTACCTTGGTTGTAGACTCCTCTCCTGCCCAGGCCCTGGTTGGGGTGTGTGCAGAAGACAACCAATGGATGTGTCTCTCTCACATTGATATTTCTCTCTGTCTTTCACGCTCTTCCACTCTCCCTAAAAATCAATGGGAAAATATCCTCAAGTGAGGATTAACCAAAAAAAAAAAAAAAAGAAAAAGAAAAAGAAAAAAGAGAACAGGACCAATTAACAAGCTAAGTGGCTTAATATCCACATAAGTTCTTTATTTCTTCCTTTTCTTTTTTTATCCCCTTAGGCTTGAGCCTGTAGAAAAAAACTTCCTTAATGGTGTTCAAATGAAAAAAAAAGGAAAAGTGATGAGAAAATTAATATAATGAAATAATCAATGCAAATGACATTCCATTGTCCAGAAAAAAACCCTCAATCAACTCTATTAGAATTACTGAATCTGATGAGTAATTGTGGCTTACTCTCTAATTGTAAGATCAAGGCTGCTGTCAGAAGTACTGCCAACATTAAGTAGACATTTTATGGTGCTCATTTTAAGGTGGAACTTTAAAGAAATTGAAACCATTAATCAAAAACATAAATCATCCACACCAAGTATTAACTAAAATCCCTAAATCTGGTGAAACTAAAATTTATATTCACCATCAAATAATACTTATCAATGCTTTATTTTTCTAGAATCTTCAAGAGTAGGATAAATTTGGTAAAAAATTTTATAATAATTTCAAACTGCATCCTCATCAGATGACTAGTTTGAAGTATTTCCACACAGCAAAAGAATCAGAGTTTTTTAAGTGGGGGGAGGGGAATTTATTTATAGTACTTGTTCTATGAAAATATATAACAATGTATCCATTGTTTAAATACTCCTTCCATGTTGTTTTGGGAAAACAATTTAACGTTTTATGTATGCATAGGCATAGCTGTTTACAGTTTATAAAATGTTTTTCCGTGTATGACTCATTTTACAAGAATTTTTTATAATGATTTCTTAACCTAATTAGACCTTATAAAATGATGTGACTGGGTTAAGCAATCATTAAGGTTCTTTCCAGCTTTGATTCTATTACGTTTTCAAACAGTGGTTCTGCCTAATCACAGGCACAGCTCAGTAAATTCCTCTCCTCTGTGTGTTTCTGTTTGTCTCCGTCACTTTGGTGTTCTCCCAGCAGACACATCGAAGGGCATGCTGATTAAATTAGTCAAATTAACTCTTTGCCTGACTCCGTCCTCATTAGGCTAATGAGCAGACTCGGGAGTACATCTGTGTGTCTCAGTTGTCTTAGGTCAGAAGTACTGTCACTAGGCGCACCAGTGAAAAGTTGTAATTGTGACGCTCTTTAGAAATTTGTTGCTGGCAGCTCATTTTCCAGCCTTTCTCAAGAGGGAGCATGAGGCTCCGCTGAACAGAAGCTGTAATGGGCTGGGCAATCTCATTTTCTCTGCTGGGTCATTGTAAAAGAAGGTGTAATGTTGTTTCCTCCCCCGGGAAAGAGTTTCTTGGGTAGGCAGGTGTGAGAGTTGTTGAACAAGCATTAATCAAAGGGAGGGGATCCTATTATAACCATAAGGTACTGTGAAGTGATAGATCTTAATGATGGAGTAGCCATGCAAGTAGCTGCTCTACAGATTTGCTTTGATTAAGTATGTGTATGCATGTAGGGGATGAGAGAAGGTGACTTGGAAATGGATTTGGGGAAAGACAGATGAGGAAGGGAGACATAACAACTAGTTTCAAAGGTTGAGTGCCTTCTGATTCTGAAAGGCATATCTCCCCTGTCCAAAGTACACTACAGAGGATTTATTGGACTAAGTGACATTTCATATACATATTAAGGATGGATCTAACATTTTTATGCTGACCAGATGATTTTCAGGGCTTGGGCGCATTTATAAAACTGGAAACATGAGGGTTGATGGCAAAGTGGTCAGCACATGGTAGGTGCCCACACATGTTTTTGAATGGACAGAAGGACACTGTGAGCAACAGTTGTGTTTAGATATCATGGCTGGCTGAGTCCTAGTGGGAGCTGGCAATGACCTACCTACACAATAGCTTCCTCTGGATGAGCAAATATATATGAAGATATAATATTATAGTATACTAGTGGACTGGTGCACAAATTCATGCACATTGAAAGGAAATTAATTAGAAGAAATATTTTAATATTGCTGTTTGCCCTTTCTCTATAATAGAAGTATCAACCAAATTCACAATCGACAATGACAGATCGAAATGCACGCATGTGATTGGTACCAGCAAGAGCTTTATATGTATCGCACATGCGCAAGTCAACTTAGCCTTTTATATATAGAGTAAACTTGCTTAATTAGACCTGCTTTCTGATGTAGCTAAACTTTTTCCAGCCCAGTGAAGCACCCCAACTTCTCTTTCAGGTAATTGTAAGCAACACAGCAATGAATATCAACACTAGGCAGATTATTATTGTAGATCACTCAGGGAGAACAAATGTAAAATATTTAACTCAGCAGTGTTTGACTATATTCTGCACAGTGAGATTGCCCAGCACATTACAGCTTCTGTTCAGCAGAGCCTCATGCTCCCTCTTGAGAAAGGCTGGAAAATGAGCTGCCAGCAAATACATCTACTTTGAAGCTGAAGTCATATTCAAGGTCCCCCATTTATTACTTCTTTCCAGTCAGTCAAGTTTCTAAGCTTTCTAAATCTCCGTTTTCTGGCTAATGAAAAGAAAATAGGATTCCACCGAGTCTCCTATCTATTTACTCCAAGATTTCTGTGAGGATCAAATGAGATGAGGCACGGGAAAACACTTTATAAACACTTGGTTAAAGTGTAAAATGTTTCCACCTGGCTATAAAGCAAGTCATGTTCCTGGGCTGAAGAAACTGCAAGGAGGCTAGTCGCTAGGAGAGGAAGCCGGGCGTTGCAACATGACGTCATTACCCGGTGGCCACAGTGACCGTTTCCGGGCTGGGCTGGGCTGTGGGCTGCATTTTGTGCCATGGGGTCTCAGCAGCGTTGGCTGTGATTTGATGCGGTGTTGTTCTGGGGTGGTGGCAGGACCTGTGTCCCACCTGGGGGAAGCCGAGTGTTGCTTTGTGGGTGCCAGGTCCTCGGCGCCATTTCTCTGTAAATGGCGAGTGCTCATCATGGCAGCTCCTGCATTGAGTACCTGCCCCCTGGTGGTCAGTGCACATCATAGCAACCGGTTGGAGAGACACTTAGCATATTAGCCTTATATATATAGATTAATGAGGTTACAGTAATACATTTGGGGATTGTGGTCCATTTATGATGGAAACCCTTTGTTGCTTTTCTAGAGGTGAAAAATGGCTATGTCTAACCCTATGAGTACCAGGAGGTAGGAGGCAGAGGCAGGACTTTTTCCCCCTTGGGGCTCTCAGGGGTACAGTTATATCACCTGATAGGCCTGTACCTATCTGGTGATAAAACTGTAAAAAATGTGCATACACATAATCAGCAAATGTCTAATATACTGGAAATTATGAGAAAATTAGAGTTTTTAAAATTATTAGACAATTGTTTAGAATTATGTCTTTGAGGGCCACAAATACCTCTTTTTAGTTTAAATCTTAATATTTCCCAGTTGTGTGACATTCTCCTTGACAGCTCAGAGCATTGACCAGTGGACCCTGAGCTGTGTGTGCGGCTCTGTGGCAGCTGAGAAAGTCGCCTGTCAGGAACCATACTGATCTGAGGAGCACCTGGCGCAATTCTTTTATCAACAAAGTCTAAGCTTGTATGATTCCTGACTTTCATTTGCCCAGATCTTGATTAGCAATTTTGGAACACCTAGATCCATCTTGTAGACATACTATAGTGACAAGTACCATGGGAAATACAAAAGCTTTTAATACTGGTATACTCCTTTGTCACCAGTTTCATATTTCACCACCAGGTTTACTCGTATGTCCTGGCTCTGCCTCCTATCTCCTATTTTGCTTTAGTCTCCCTGTCGATAAAATGGGGATAATTAAGCTACTTACATAATAAGGTCACTGTGAGAATTAAATAATTCATGCAAAATGAGTAATACTCTGCCTAGAATTTAGTATCAACTAAGGTTAGCTGCAATTACAAATGTAACCCACTGGGGTTGTGCCTTGAATCTCAAAGTATTACAGTGATTAGCAACGAAATTTTTTATTGGATAAAATGTATATATATATGTTGTTTGATGAAATAAAATACTAAATGTATCCCACAGTGCTTGGTGACTTGACCACAGCAGCCAGTTAGTACTGACCAAGAGGAGGCTCTATAGCTACTATGGACCTATGATACTAGAATGGTGCCTTAAAAATTGATTTCTACGTTGTCACTCTTGCAAAATGAGGAGGATGCTCTTTCCTCATTTTTCTCCACGGGAGGGAAATGCTATGCCAGCAAAGTGACTTAAGCCCTACAGTGTAACTGAGTGTGGTGATGAAGCACTTTTAGTGAACACTAGTCTGTCCCTACTCAGTAGGCACCAGAGAACAGACTTGTAAAGTGGTACTGAAAGTTTCAAAGGAGTTCACTGGGTGTGGTGAACATTCCAGACCAAATCATGCTCAAAGACTCAGGAGTTTGAATGTAGAACAAGCTCAGGAAAATGTGAGAAAGAATTGTTGGTGATAAGCTATCTGGGGCCACAGTGAGGAACAGCCCAAGAACCTGAAAAGGTCACCCTCCTAGTGTTTCTATGAAACAAACATTTAATATATCAGAGCAAAAATGTATGATTACCTTAATGAGGCAGAATGCCTCCTCGGCTAAAGTTAAAGGAAAATTGTTTTTATGGCAAAAGAAAAAAAAAAGTCTTCATCTGAAAGCTGATTGGTCAATAATAGGATGGGTCAAATGGGCAAAGATGAACTTTGCATGTCCAGCCCTGTCCAGAAGACTGGGTTTCCTGAACCTGAGCCCAGGACCTGGCCTGCAGCACAGGATCCCATGGAACTCAGCTGACTTGACCACAGCAGCCATTTAGTTTAAGCAATAACCTCTGATTTCATATCCATCAAGCAACCTTCTGATGAGCATTGTCCTACCTAGATCTGTCCATGGAGAGTGATAGTTTTGATTGTAAAAGAATAAATTTGCACTCTGAATATATATATATATATATTGATTTCAGAGAGGGAGAGGGAGAGAGAAATAGAAACATCAATGATGAAAGAGAATCATTGATAGGCTGCCTCCTGCACGCCCCACACTGGGGATTGAGCCCACAATCCCGGCATGTGCCCTTGATTGGAATCGGACCCAAGACCCTTCAGTCCCCAGGCAGACGCTCTATGCACTGAGCCAAACCAGCCAGGGCTGCACTCTGAATTCTTAATATCAGACTTGTGAGCTGGGTTGGTTTGAGTTACACCCCTGAGCCTGATTACCTCTGGTGTATTGACCACTAAATTTCCAACCTCCCTTGGGGCCAAGGCTCTTCCTCTCTGTGTGAATCTGTCTGAAGCCAGTTGGCTTTTCCCAGGAAGTAATGCTCTATCTTTTTCAAACTGCAGCATGCGTTTGACATAACCATAAGGGAAATCAAGGCCTCTATCTATCCAATTAGTGTTAATATTGTTGCTATCACGTTGAAATGTTTAAGAAGGGGGTTTAAAACTTGCCTCTGTAAAAATAGAAGTCTTTATAGTAGGGCTTTCCATTTAGAGCAAAATAAGAACAAAAGACAAAAGTTTCCACAGAAACCATCTCAGCAATTATTTTTTTAAGTAGGAATGTGTTAAGATGAAGTTTGGCAAACAATAAAATTAGTATCTATGGCTTTAAATTGCTATGAAATCGGGGCCCTGAGCAGATGCAAGAATGCTATCTGGCACCATTGATCAATAAATACTATCAATGTTTTATGTTTGTAAGCGCATGAAATCTTTTCTAACATTCTTTTACCTCTTGCATATTATTTGAGATACATAACAACCCAGTGGGGTAGTAGATAAATGAATATTGTTATTCCTATTTGAGAGCTGAAGAAACTAAGGAATAGGGAATGGGGCTTCTCTATATAGCACAGTGGCCGGGAAGAGGTGAATGGGGGAAAAAGGAGATATCTGTAATACTTTAATCAATAAAGAATAAAAAATAAACAAATAAAATAAGATGGCTGGTTACTGGAAGAGCTAAGAAGCAGGTAAAGCCTCACCTCTATGCCCCAGTGCACCATGCTATTTGCTTATGTTCACTCTGGCTGTTGACAATAGTAATCATTGCTGCAGAATTGATTGCAGAACCATCTCCACAGATAGTAACAATGAATAGGCTGTGTGCCCTAATCTGCTCATTTCATGTCTATAGATGGTCATAGCCTACGAGATCTTCATTCATTCAGATTAGTCTGTAGGAACTGTTCTTAATCACCCTGACTCTTTATTATGCACTAGAGGCCCAGTGCACGACATTCGCCTCAGCCTCAGCCCAGCATGTGCCCTCTAGCAGTCTGGGACCCCTCAGGGGATGTCCGCCTGCCGGCAGTCAGACATCCCCGGAGGGGTCCTTAGCGCTGCTGCAGAGGTGGGAGAGGCTCCCGCCAATGCCGTTGCACTCACCAGCCATGAGCCCGGCTTCCCCTGTGGGAGCACACTGGCCACCAGGGGGCAGCTCCTGCATTGAGCATCTGCCCCTTGGTGGTCAGTGCGTGTCATAGTGACCAGCCGTTCCGACATTCGGTAAATTTGCATATTGGTCTTTTATTATATAGGATTGTTTTCCCCCAAATTGTGACATAATAAACTCTATATATCAGTTCCATTCTTTTCAAAATGTTTCGACAGGCGTGGAAGTCTAGCTTGTTGTCATGGAAAAGTTTGATTCCCATGGAGGTATCAAGTCTGTAATTCTGTTCTTTGCATTATAGTCTCAGATAAAAAAATATCACCTTATCCTTTCCAACACAACTCTTAAAATGATCATGTATTATTTTTATACAACCTTTTTACTTTGTTGCAGTTTCCTTCTGAGATTTCCTGTTTTTCAATGATTCCACTCTGGTCAGTTGAAAATGCTAAAACATTTTTCATTTTCATCAGATCTTTTCTCTTCAAATCCCTCTGCTGCCTTTCCAAACCATATTTAAACTCTAGGGGACTTTTTTTCTTTAAGATCCCAATCAAACTGAAATTTTAAACCAATCAAAAGAAAAATAACTACAATACAACACCTCAATTTTTGGCAATAAATAATGCTGGCAATGAGAAGGAAAAGAAAATTAGACTACTGAATGCATTTCCATACCATGCTGAGAAGAATAACTATAAGAAATTATTAGATTCTCCTCTGTAAATGTCTTAGTTTAGAACCTGGCACTTTGTAGTTTTATTCTCCCCAAAGGGTGTAAATTACCTCTCCAAAATTGTCTATAAAGGTAAATTTGAAGCAGATAGTTATAAATAGAATAAGAAAGGGAGCCAGGGAAGGAAGGGGGGAGAGACTGATTGAGATTGATTGGAGAAGAGAAAGCAGTGCTTAGCACAGGCTTTTGTTATGCGACTGTCTGACTTGATACTGCCTAGTAGAGGGATCAGGCGGGATTTTTCTTCATCCACAGAAGCAGAAACTTACCAGCTTCTTCAGAACTTGTGATTGACCTGACTCCTGCAGTTCCTGTGTTTGTCCCAAGGAACAGAAACTGGTGTGAAATAAATAACCATAGAACAGTTTATTGGAGACTTGTAATCAAATAAAAAATACAAAAGAACTTTCATGCTTCCCCTATTTGGGAAATGCAGACTGTTGGACAAAATGATCGAGGCACTCTACAACGCAGTATAAATGTTCCTACAGGCAGTTGTAAAGGACATTGCCTCTGGAGACAAATGTTTGGGGTGTTTTCTGCAAATACGGTTCCAGTCAAGACCTGTCAATCTTGATTCACTGATATTTTGAGCTATGTTACTGGAAGTCTGGGGCAGGTGGGGGCTGACTTAGTAAACATCAATCCCTTCTGGATTTGTTGTTGTTGTTTGTTTGTTTTGCTTTTGTTAATCCTCACCTGAGGATATTTTTCCATTGATTTTTTGGGAGAGTGGAAGAGAGAGGGAAAGACAGAGAGAAACATTGCTGTGAGAGAAACACATCGATTGGTTGCCTCCTCCAGGAGCCCCACCAGGGCCTGGGCTGGGGAGGAATCAGCAAACAAGGTACATGCCCTTGAGTAGAATCAAACCCGGGACCCTTTGGTCCACAGGCAGATGCTCTATCCACTGAGCAAAACAGGATAGGCCATCAGTCCCTTCTGTACCAACAGGAATACTGAACCTGATATTCAAATATTCAGTACAGAATGTTATTTAAATCATATCAATTGCCCATTAGCAGGAATGGGATAAAATAAGCTTCAAGATTTCAGAATTACTTTATGGAAAATGACATAAAGCAGAAATTAAATTTAAGATAAAGTATAATTTTGACAAAAGTCCATTACACTTAGCCTTTACTGTATTGACTGGTCTGTAACAGCACGTTTACCGGTGCCATCAAAATGCACCTGCTCTTTCGCAACTGCTTACTGAGGTGGAAGTCCGTGAGTTTTCCATGCTAAGTGTTTTGCCTTAAATCCTTTTGTTTCACATTAGCAAATAGAAATAATAAGCTTTCCTTCTAATAAATACAGACCAGACAGGATCAATAGAATGGCAGTAATATGTTTTTCAAGATTAATAGATGTTAATAAAATGAGGTAATGAAATTGCTAATTAGATTCAGAAGGTAGAACTGTGGCAAGGAATATTTTTTTCGAGGGTTTAAAAATTTACTCTTTTTATTAGAAGGAAGTAGATTAGAGCTCAGCCTTGGTGTTGGGATCTAGAATGGCCTCTTTTTTTTTTTTTTTTTATTTGGGAAGTCTCCACTTGCTGGTTTATTGAACCCTGTGTTCATAACTTCCCTGGAGCTGGGTGCTCAGTCTTCTTAGTTATTCTTCTAAAAATTACTTGATTTCAATTTATACTGTTTTCTCTGGAAAGCTGCAAAAGGCAGCAGCAGCCATTACTTATACATTTACTATTTCCATATTAGTGCCCATATACCTTCCAATTGGAACTGCTACAAGTAAACATTTCATATCTGCCAATATTTACAATGATGTATTGGAAATATTAACTGCTGCTACATATATATATATATATATATATATATATATATATATATATATATATATCTTTTCAGATTATCCTGGAAAAGAACATTCTGGGTACAGTTTGGAAGAATTTTAATTTAAAAAATGGGTATAACTTTGATGTTAAGATAGAATGCATGGAAATACATTTTCAGCTTTATATCAATTGTAAAAATAATTTGAGGCCTAAAAAACGATAAGCCTTTTGTTACTGCACTTATATGCTAAATTCTTCTCCAAATATTTATTAGACTAAAAATTCCTGTCAGCGAATGAGTCTTATCTGCTACAGCATCTAGCAAGAGTTGTGAGAACTTTACCTGGTTATCTGTAATCTTCTTGCTTCAAAAAAGTATTTCAGATAGGTTATCACTGAAGACACATGTAGAGTAGAATTGCTGAAGATAAAAGTGAAGAATTAAAATTGGATAAGTGAGAAGAGAATTATACCCCAAATCTAGGCAAACATTGAAATTGCAATTTTAGCTCTATGCTTCCTGTTAAGACAAGAAAACATTATGGATAAATATTTCTCATGATTGAATGCAAGAAAGCACATCATTTTGACAAGAGCAACAAGCTTTTACTGATAAAAAAAGAAAAAATGAATTCATCATATAGCTTTATATAGGGAAAATATTGGACTGCATGAAGTCTATCCTGAAGATAAATTTTTTTAAAAAGGCAAAATGCTCTTGGTATGATTATTTGTTACTACAGGCCCGATGAACGAAATTCATGCAAGAGTAGGCCTTCCTTCCCCCGGCTGCCTGCACCGGCTTTCCTCTGTCACCCAGGCTTCCCTCCGGCTCCAGCTTTGTCCGGAAGGACGTCCAGAATGATGTCCGGTCTAATTAGCATATTACCCTTTTATTATTATATATATTGACAACTGGGGGGAAAAAACACACACACAATTTGCTGGCCCATCATTACCATGTAGCCCAGCAGTCATAATGAACAGAAATGTTGTGAGGGAAGTTCGCCATACCTAGGAAGTAAATGGTTGTCTCAAGAGTTACATAAACAAAAAAGAGCTGGGAAGAGTTCAGCACAGTAACAGCAGCAACAAAAATAAGCGCAGGCAAAAGCTTCACTAAACAAAAGCCTCACCCAGGCAAGCAGCCAAGGGAAGTCACTCAGATTGGGCAGGACCCTTCCTTAGAAACCTCTCTGCTTCCTTGTTGGGAAGGATTTCCCGCCAAATGCTAAGTTTTTCTGGTCATTTTATCTTGGAATCCCGCACAGAGCTACTTTGTTAGTCTCTGCACCACTCACCTTACCCTGATTTAGACCACAAGGGAAACAGCTCTCTCTTACCTCGGTGCCATGGCACAGACAACACCCTCTGTTAAAAATCTCCGCTTCCAGCCACCCTTAAACTCCCCCTTCTTCTCCAACCCCATGATGCCCCACACTGGGCCAAAACCTACTTTACCAGTCCAGGAGTAGTCTTTGCTGAAGTGCCACTGCCTTCACAAACTCTCCCCTGACTGCCCAAATCCAAGTTAGGAGTTCCCCAGATCAGCGATTCTTATCTCTGGCTACATGTTGGAATCACCTGGTATGTGTCTGAAACACGCCAGTCTCCACTTTCAGAGGTCAAAGCGAGAAGTTTCTGCTATAATTGGTCTGGGTGGGGTACAGGCCTACAGAGTTTATAAAGTTCCCCCAGGTGATACTAGTCAGCAGTTAATGTGAGGAACCTCTGTTCCATATGATCTATTAGATCTCTGAACTTCCCTATCATGACACTTACTCATTCAATTTAATGCAATACTAATTTATTAAGCATTTCCTATGGATATAGGACAATATGGTGAATAATTAGTGAGTAAGTCAGGCAAGATCTCTGCCTTTATGGAACTTACAGAAGAGTAGGGAGACAAATGGTGAATAAGGAATTTATAAGCTTGATGAGTGATTAAAGAGGAATAGCAGGAGAGCGTATGATAGTCAGCTGTAACAAAAAACTAATCTAGAAGACTGAATATATTTTGCAGTTCTTGACACCCATCTATATATATATGGCTAATATGCAAAGTGTCCCCTCGGGAGTTTGACCGGGAGACTGGGAGTTTGATCACTCGCATGACGTGCACTGACCACTAGGGGATGGCGCAGAACATGGCAGGTGACCAGCAGCGGTGGCAGGGTGCTGATGGAGTGAGAGAAGTAGGAGGCGGGGAGGTAGAGAGGTGGGGGGGAACTGCACAGTGGTGGCGCGTGAGTGGGCGGCAAGGGAAGGAGGAGGCGAGGAGGTGGGGAGGCAGGGAACCTGATCGGCCCTGATCGCTGGCCAGGCCTAGGGACCATACCCATGCACGATTTCATGCACTGGGCCTCTAGTCTTATGATAAGTCTACATCTGCACCTCACTCTGTAACTTTGCAGTGACTTCCCACAATGCCCACTTTCCTGCTGCATTGATGCTGAGCCTGGTTGGATGACTTGCTTTGGTCAATAAAAAGTTAATGTATATTATGGAGCAGAGGATTTAGTGTATTTGATATTTTGTATGCTCGTGATCCACCATGAGGAGAGCATGATCTGAAAAGCCTGTGCCCTAGAATGAGTACAAGGGTCTTATAGTGAGGAGACAGGCTCAGCCAAATTCAACCTGAAGCAGCACCTCCCACAGGCACCCATCCTGCATCAAGCAAACTATAGAGAACCTGCAGACCTGTGGGCAGGAGAATACATGCCTGTTTTTGTAAGCTGTTGAGTTGTGGGATGGCTTGTTATACAACATTACTGTGGCCACAGCTAGCTAATATACCAATCTGGGGTTCCGACCACACTGTATTCACCTAAATAAATCATGTTTACCTTGCTAATAATTATATTTCCTGTTCCTATTATGCTGTGTAATATGTAGCAGGTGCTAAAAAATATGTGATGAAGGAATGAAAATACAATTTCTGACCTCAGTGATCTCATAGGCTAGTGCGTGAGACAATTCTGTGAACAAATAGTTATAATGTCAAGTGATAAATGCAGTAATAGAAGAGCTATGATACCAGGGTGGTGGCAAGCCTTCAAGCATGGTGTTATCTACAGCAAGGAAAAGTGTCAAAAACCAAGCACTCAGATTTGAAAATGCTAAAAACCACTTACTCTATCATCAGAAGCTTTCATTAAGCTCACTGGTGATAGCTGGGCTACTTTCAAAGTCACATAAATAGACTTATAGTTACTGCCAAGACAAAAAATTAGATGTTTATAAAGATTTTCAACATATGTCTGAATATATTATGAAATACTAGAAGCCCAGTGCACGAAATCCGTGCATGGGTGGGGGTCCCTCAGTCTGGCCTGCACCCTCTCGCAATCTGGGACCTTTCAGGGGATGTCCGACTGGTGGTTTAGGCCTGATCCCACGATCCTTGTCAATTGGGCTTAAACAGGCAGTCGGACATCCCTCTTGCAATCCGGGACCGCTGGCTCCTAATTGCTCACCTGCCTGCCTCATCACCCCTAACCACTCTGCTTGCCTGCCTGATTGCCCCTAACCACTCTGCCTGCCTGCCTGATCACCCCTAACCACTCTGCTTGCCTGCCTGATTGCCCCTAACTGCTCCCCGGGGGACAAGGCCAGCCAGGGCGAGGGGCTGTGGTCGTTCTGTTCTCTGGTCGTTCCACCATTTTGGTCACTGTGTTTTTATTATATAGGATATTCTTCATTGCATGCACAAGGAAGGACAGTGGGCTTAGAGGTGGGGGACTAGTGAAATGGAATATCAGAGAGTAATAGACTGGAATAAGTGTTTAAATACCCTAAAAGGCAACTTGTAGCTTTGTGACTCAAAATGAGAACTCATGAGAAACTTGACATGGGAAGTGAGAATTAGTGGAGGAGGGAAAGATCACAATACAGGATGTGCCTACTCTTTATTTCCGACTTCACATTAAAGGGTCCTCCCCAAATAACCAGTGCCAACCAGTATATTCTCTCTTCTGACCTAGCACTCTCTGCAAGTGGCTCTTTAAGAGCTTATGAATTGGTAACTTAATCAAGGTTAGAAATGTATTGTCATTCCTGACTGGGTGTTAGAGAGAGGGGGAGAGAGAGAGAGAGAGAGAGAGAGCGAGAGAGAGAGAGAGAGAGAGAGAGAAAGAGAGAGAGAGAGAGGGAAAGGTTTAAGAAAGTTTACCTACAGGGAAGAAATAGCAAGATATTTCCAAGGGTGGAGCTCTCAGCTTTTGTCAGGGTCAATTGGTTGGCTTCTCATTGGAACCTTCTCTATAGACCTCAGGCCATTTTTAATTTTTGTCTTCTGGACCAGTTCATCTACTTTATCCTCTTTCTAGCTTCCAAAAAATGTATTTAAATCTTTAATTTTCTGAGGTCTCCTCTTGCACTCTCTTTTTCCTTTTGGATTAATGCCCTTTTACTGATATTTTAATAGGATTTGGGGAAGTAGAGGTCTTACGGGCTAATCTGACATTTTTTAAACCAAAATCCACAACATTATTCATTGTGACAAAAAATTGGTAAACAACCTACATTTCCCAAACCAGGAACAAATCAGGTGTATGCCATGATAACACGCAGGCACTAAAAATCATGGTTTTGAAGAATATTTAATGACAAGGAACACTGCTCAAAATAAAAAATGATTATAAAGGTCAGAATATAGAATTCTTTTATATTCTGACCCCAATTCTCTCATTTGCATATCAAAATAATAATACTTTTAATATAATTGGGTGATCAGATTGTAGAAAATTTATTTATATTCTTTTTACAACTTAACATATTTAGTTTTTTAATGTGTTGCTTTTATAATCAGAAAAATAATTTTTAAAGACCGTTTCTTCATATCTAATTTTTAGAGGCAAATTTCTCCAGTCTTGATTATAGATACTTTTATATGTTAGTGAATAAATAAAAAGCAATTTGATTTTTACCATCCAATTTCCAGAATGATTGATTACATTTTTTTCAAGGCTTTAAGTTCCAAAAATTCAGATGCTTAAAAGTCTCCAGAATACCATTGCTTCTGGGACATTTTGCTGCTTCCTACCACTTTCCAGATAAATGTGGTAGAGTTATGGAGAGAAAGGTCTTCAAAATTAAACATAAACACAAACTTTTTCAGTCATCTGCCCTTTTGCATTCAGTTTTGCACAACTGTGTATGAAAAACATTCACATTTCATCTATATTAAATGTTGTCAAATATATTATATTCTCAAAAGCCCCTGATGTGTACCTCACAGTCACACTAATAGTTTCCAACAGCATGACCAAAGCAGGAAGTTGCATCCCTAAATAAGACAGGCGGTTCTGCTTAAAGCCCTCACCATGGGACATCTAATTTATTTTGAATCTGTGTGTAATGGTTTGTTTATTTCTGGGTTTTCAGATTGCAAATAAATCTACTACATTATAAAGGTCAGAGTACTAACATTTTCATCCAGGTGGTTACATTTTTAGCTCAAGTGAGAGGGTACATCTATAGTCAATTACCTTAAATGTCCGGCACTTGAGGAGTTAACAATTGACCCAAGGAGAAAATATTTCACAAGATCAAGGACCTTGTGAGGTCAAGGGGGCTGAGGCTGGCAGGAAGGCCTGGAGGCTTAGCCCCCAAGGAGGAGTAATTGGTAGCTTTGTGTTTCAATGGAGTGAAATGGGTAAAAGCCAAATTAGAGAAGGTCAAAGAGAGAATTAAAGGAGAAATTTAGGGAAACAGGTGCAAACTTTTGACCAAGAAGAGTTAGTTAACCAAAAGAACCAGGTTATAGGAGAAGTATCAAAGCCTAAGGAGTCAGAGGGGATACTGTACGCCCTCGGGACAGAGTGCAGAATCTGGGAAAGATGAGCATAAGGGGGATGGCGGTACAACCAGATGAGGGGATGGAAAATAAAGGTCACAAGCAAAACTGCTCAATAGGAAACAGAGTTGGGAAACTCTGACCTGCAGAACTCGAGCCCACAGAGTGTATTACGAAGGGCACTTAAACCCATATGTCAGAACGGTTAATGGATTAGAAGCTGTGAAAAGTACGGTGAGACAAGGATAAAAGAGGAAAGAGTGCTACTAAAGAAAAAGGAGCTGAGAGAGGCTTCCAGGAAGTAATATTTTATGTTAAAAACAGTGGCTAAGCCAACAAAAGGAGCTCAGCACAACGTTCTTTTATATAGTTGCCTGTGAAATATGTTATTAAAAAAGATATATAATAAAATATTTGCTTCATAAAATAGTACATTTAATATACATATAAAATATAAAAGCAGTACTCATAAAGATGCCACCCTACTTAAGAACAAGATTATTATTAAGACCCCTGAGTCCCTGCACAGAGATCCTGTGAAGTCACACATGTGTGGCTTATCCTTTACTTTTTAAAAATAGTTTTTCCAGCCCTGGCCGGGTGGCTCAATTGATTATAGCATCGTCGCATACATCACAAGGTTGTAGGTTTGGTTTCTGGTCAGGGCACATACCTGGGTTGCAGGTTTAATCCCTGGTGGTGGTGTGGCAACCAATCAGTGTTTCTCTCTCTCTCTCTCTCTCTCTCTCTCTCTCTCTCTTTATCTCTATCTCTATCTCAAAAAAAGATATCCTTGGGTGAAGATAAAAAATAATAACAATTTTTGCATATATATATATATATATATATATATCCCTAAACATCATATTGGTTGAGCTTTATAAATATGGTACTTCAGTACCACTGTATTGAGTTTCATATGCTTTTAGCACTGGTGTTTATCTTTTGTATTAGTCAAGATTTCCCACAGATGCAGATACAATAGGAGATATATATACAGGATTGATCCATGATAGTGGGGACTGGCAAGGCTGGAATTTATAGGCCAGGCTGGTAGGCTGGAAATGAAAACTCAGACAGGGTTTCTACGTTGTGGTCTCAGAATCCCTTCTTCAAGAAACCTCAACTGTTGTTCTTCAGTCCTTCAACTCATTAGGTGATGTTCACCCACATTATGGAGGGTAATCTGCTTTCCTTAAAGTCTACTGATTATAAATCTTAAGTCATATCTAAAAAGTTTTTCCACAGAAACCTCTAGACCAAACAGCTAGGCACTACAGCTTAGTCGTTGACATGTAATATTAACCATCAGCCTTGTTGTTGGAATTAGCTTTAATTAATTTCAGCTCACTGATCTTTCCATTATTTCCATGTTCTCTTATCAATTGATACTTACATGTTTCCATTTCTCAGGTGTTATTTAAAAAAAAGCTGCAATAAACATTTTTGTGCGTCCCTTTGTGTGCAAGAGTTCCTCAAGAGAATAAGAATAAAATTGCTGGGTTGTAGACTGTGTTCATTAAACTTTAAAGGACGGTGCTAAACTGTTTGCTAAGGTAATTGTATTAATTTACATTTCTTTCAAAACATTTAAATAGGTGGAGTTGTGGTTTTCAATATTCGAGTTCCAAAAAAATCATAAAAAGAGTCAAATTCATTTGAAAATTTGATCGTTATCCACCTTATCTTCCCTTATGTCTGTATGCTTACCCCTAGATGATGATGATTATTTTTTTAAATCTTTATTGTTGAAAATATTACATATGTCCCCTTTTCCCCTCCATTGACCCCTTTCTAGCCTGCCCCCTTCCCCTCCCCAAGTCTTCACCACCCTATTGTCTGTGTCCATGGGTTATACATATATGCATACAAGTACTTTTGTTGATCACTTCCAACCCATCCACCCTCCCTCATCTTCCCTCTGAGATTCCATGTTCTATTCTATGCTACTATGTCTCTGGATCTATTTTGTTCATCAGTTTATTTTGTTCATTAGATTCCACATATGAGTGAAATCATGTGATACTTGTCTTTCTCTGACTGATTTCACTTAGCATAAAACAGTACTCTCCATGTTCCTCCATGCTGTCTCAAAGGGTAAGAGATCATTCTTTTTTACTGTTGCATAGTATTCCATGGTATAAATGTACTACAGCTTTTTTATTCACTCATCTACTAATGGGCATTTGGGCTGTTTCCAGATCTTAGCTATTGTAAATTGTGCTGCTCTGAACATAGGGGTGCATATTTTCTTTCTGATTGGTGTTTCAGGTTTCTTAGGATATATTCCTAGAAGTGGGATCACTGGGTCAAATTACTCCTAGATTATTTAGAAGCTAAGTGAGAAGTGAAGCAAGCTTTGTGAAGTTCTTTTAAAAAAGACATTGTACACCAGTCCTTCATGCAGCACGTATTTTTTGAGCTTCTGCTATGTCCCCAGCTTTGTGCTGGGCACTGGGCAAAGTATATAGTGATGGATGAAGCCCTATCCATACTTTCTTAATAATGAGACTTGAAGGGAGAGAGAGGTATAAATAGGTAAGTATAACAGTGCTAAAGTTATGTCAACATACAGTTGTGGGTACTTATTTATAGTCTTGAGGATTGTAGGACTTTTTATAGGATAATTTAAACATTATGGTAACTATAATATACAGGCATTGGTAGACATTGGGTAGATATATGTATGCTTCGGTACTATCTCTACCGAACATTTGCAATGCTATGCAGTGTCCACTGGAGTTTGTACTAAGCCTGCCTCCTGAGGTTGTATATCATAAAACTTTGCACATGTCCAGAGAAGTTCAGTGAAGCAGAAATTCAGTTATCATAGCAAGAAATCACCACCCGTAAGGTGGAAGAGACAAAGGATAAGAATCCCAAACCCTCCAGATCATTCCAAAGCTATTTTTGAATTTGCCTTCTTGGTGCTTCTCCTGATCTCTGTGAAAAAGGTACCAAGAAAGCTGTGAATGTGAGTTTCTTCTTGACCCTGACATAATTTTTACTTGGACCAAGACTTTAGGAAGAGGGCAGAGAGACTCTTCCTTCCCTCCCAGTAGTGGCGCAAGGTAAAGACCTCATGGTCTAAACGTTTTTCTTTGGCTAGAATTGCAGGATGTCATTCACATAGGTTTACCAAATGATACGGTTTATTTCTTCAGATAATAAGCAGGCATTTCTTGGGTAGCGGCTCTTAGCCTCTTGTTTCCTTGCTGCATATTTGTTAACAAGTATATTTATTAAGATTGCAAGATCTTTACTTTGCATAATTCATTTTCTACAGCTACTCTTCATAATCATGCCTCTGCAGTCTGTAATAAATGTCTTTATAGGAATGCATGACTATAAAAATGGGCTAAAATCCAATGCACAGACACAGTGAGCTTCAGACCAGCTAGCAGGAAGATTTATTTTAGCAATATAGCTCTAAGGAGGCTGCTGCCTGGTACTTTTTATCCAGCTTACAACATTTTATCTCCTTTTTTGGCCAGAGTTAGTCCTAAGAGTAGGATTCATCTTTAGGAAACCTTACATGTCAATAAACTACACTGGTCTTGCAGAAGGCTCCAATCCCATGGACACCATCCGAGTAACACATAGTTCCTTCAGGCTATACTGCCCCTTCTGTCAATTTGTCTGTTTCCCTCTCCTAGTAAACCATGTATCACAGTACTTGCAGTGGGTACCACAGCAGGCGGGAGGGGCAGGTAGGTAGGGCACAGAACTGAGAGGAGGGCCATTAAAATGTACTAATTTCTGGAATCTTCAACAGTTTTCCCCTGCCTAATTTTCTAGAATGCTAACAGCCAGTTGTATGATGCCTCTTCACCAAATTCCCTGAGAAGAGATCTCCAGATGCTGACACATCTCTCACCAAAAGCCTTGTTTAGTTCAGAGCTAAACATCACCCTTATGTCATAGGTCGACAGGTCATGCCCATTTACACCACACTTCCACTGGTGGAAGGTCACACCCATAAAACCTGAGCAACTAATCAGCAACTTTGGAATTGCCAGCCTTAACTGTGAATGTTCAGCCAAGGATCACTATATATTTGAGGAATTCATTCAACATTAAAGAGAAAAACAAACAAATAATAATAAAGGACCCATAAAAAAAGAGACAATGCAAAAGAAAACAAACAAAAATCTATATTTAATATCTTCAGAGCCATAAAAGATACTACATCCATAAAACAAACACAGAGGCTATAAAAAAGCAAGGGATTAGAAAGAACCCTTAGAATTAGAAATATGATAGTAGAACACAAAATCTAATAAAAGGATTGGAAGAAAAAGTTTAGGAACTCTTAGAAAGTAGAACAAAATAGTATAAAAGGAGGCAGGATATGGAAGAAAGAAAAGGAAATTAGGTCCATCCGGAAAGTCTAATATCAAACTAATAAGAGACACATGAAAAATAAAGATGAGAAAATTATAAGAGAAATAATAAAAGATTTTCTAGACATGCAAATGCTTAACAAAAAAAAGGATCTTTCTTATTTTTCTTCCTGGAAGACTGCTTTGATTTCAGCTGTGCTAAAGCCACAGCTACATTTGTTCTGTGGTGGGATGAAGGGAGAGGGGACCTGGAAAACTCAGGTTTTTAATTCTACAGAAATAAAGCTTTCTACAGTATCTGATTATCCCATGTGAGTCTCAGAAAATTTCTTTTCTTGGGATATGGAAAGAAGCCCACTCCCACTAGCAACAAATGGAGATGTGAAGCTCTCAACACCTGCAACAAGATGAATATATTATGTCTAAAATTGATGAATCAAGAAGTAGCAGGATAAGCACAGTATTTGAAAATATGAAGTTATGTAAACTATAATTGAAAAATAAAAAATAAAAATATGCAGTTACACATCAGAAGAAACCTATCAAAGAGGCAAGAGGTGAAATCTAAGGAATAGGCTTAGAGAATGCTGGGTCAGGGGCAGCTGTATTCACCATAAGCCTTATAACCTACTTCATGTTTAGTATACATATACATATACATATGTTCCATTTATAAAAATAAAAATTCACTTTAAAAACAATGTGATACGGGTTCTTTTATATAGCTTACTGTGCAGTGAGCTAATTTTTTCCTTAGG
This sequence comes from Myotis lucifugus, assembly GCF_000147115.1. Taxonomy (NCBI): domain Eukaryota; kingdom Metazoa; phylum Chordata; class Mammalia; order Chiroptera; family Vespertilionidae; genus Myotis; species Myotis lucifugus. The sequence goes on from NW_005871122.1 coordinate 1,714,816, forward strand.
ATTTTGAGCGCTGGAAATGAAATGTAAAATGTAAAACTATTTATAAACTAGTTTTTAAAATTACTTTAAACTTTATATTTTATTAATGATTGGTAGTACCTTAGACAAACAATACCTATACTAATAAAAGCCTAGGTGGCCCTTGCACCCTCACATCATCAAAAGAAGGCCGCCCCACGTCATCGCAAGATGGCCGCCTCCATGTTGTCACAAGATCGCCACCCCCATGTTGTCACAAGATGGCCACCCCCATGTCATCACAAGATGGCCACCACAAGATGACTGCCACAAGATGGCCACCACAAGATGGCCAGCAGGGGAGGGCAGTTGTGGGTGACCAAGCCTGCAGGGGAGGACATTTAGGGGTGACCAAGCTGGCAGGGGAGGGCAGTTGGGGGCAACCAGGCCAACAGGGGGGCACAGTTTGGGGTGCGATCAGGCCAGCAGGGGAGGGCAGTTAGGGGCATCAGGCCGGCAGGCAGAAGTGGTTAGGGGTGGTCAGGCAGGCAGGCAGGCAAGCAGTTAGAAGCCAGTGGTCCCAGATTGTGAGAGGGATGTCTGACTGCCGGTTTAGGCCCAATCCCGCTCCAACAGTCAGACATTCCCCGAGGGGTCCCGGATTGTAGAGGGTGCAGGCTGGGCTGAGGGCCCCCCCCCCCCCGCCCGTGCATGAATTTCATGCACCGGGCCTCTAGTACTAATATATCTATGGTAGATGATTTAAGCCTTATGTAAGCACAAAGATTAAAACATGAAGGTAACCTTTCAACTCTTTCTATTCTCCACTCCCCTTCCCAGGAATGACCAGGATTAATAGGTTTTAGTTATATATATATATATATATATATATATATATATATATATATATATATAATTTTATATAAAGGAAATCATACAATTCACGTTGTTATGCAAATTGTTTTCTACACCTAAGAATAGATCTGAAAATCTCCCCAGGTCAAGTTTTTAAAACAATTTTGCTCTTATGTATTTTAAACATTGTGTTGTGGTTGATCCATGGAGATGGGGTACTCCCACCTCGTGTTTGGTTATGATGACATTACACATGAGGGTGTGAAAAGGTTTATTGCTCACATAATGAGGCTCTCTAGGGGGTGAGGGGGTGGTGGGGAAAGTAGGCTCCAAACTGGTTTGAAAATGGCTTGAGAAAGCAAAGAAAGATTTTATGTTGGTTAAGGGGCTGTGGTCAAGGTAAAATTTTTTAGGCAGGGACTGTGGCTTTTGCTTGGTTTGACCTTGCTGTCAGTGCCAAAAGAGGCAGCATGGAGTTTACTTTTTAGCTTGTTCAGATGTGGGGCAGGGAAGGGGTAGTCGTGGGCTATGAAAGCTGTTGATGTCAAACATCAAATGGAATCAAAATTCTTTATTACACAACTAGAAGCCTGTTGCACGAAGAGATTTGTGCAATAGGCCTTCCCTTCCCCTGGCTGCAGGCACCAGTTTTCCTCCGGCACCCAGGACCCAGGCCTTCACTCCGGACGGAGCCTTCAGTCTTCGCCCAGCTGCTTCACCCCTACGTATGCAAATTAACTGCCATCTTTGTTGGGTTAATTTGCATACTCTCCTGATAGGCTGGTGAGCGTAGTGGAGGGACTGTCAATTTACATGTTTGTCTATTATTAGGTAAGATGTTTGCTATTCTTTGAGAACTTAGTTACACAGATTCTCTTTACTCTTGGAAAATAATTCTTCTGATTTCAAAAAACGTAGATAGAGCTAAGTGCAGACTATGAGTTTGTGTGTTTGTTCGGTTAGTAACCTCCCATACAAGACAGCCGCACTCCAATGGCAAAGGAATGGCAGTGGCATGCCGCCGTCAAGCCTGCGCGCATAGCAGCATACAGCACCGTCGTGACTCTCCACCCGGAAGGGCAGATGCCCTTGTGCTCCTCTGGCTCTGGTCTCATTTTACTGCTTTGTACCAACCAACCCACCTCATTCTTGAGTGTCCTGGTTGCCAGCTTGGCTGTGCCCAGCTTTCTAATGTGGCCTGGTGTTGCTCAGGCCTGTTTTCCATACGCCTCTGAAGGACTTTCCCTGTCTCTTTTATGCAAGTGAGTTGTATCCTACTTTGGTCTCAGGAGGAAGACTCATCATTGGTGTTCCTCCCTCAGAGCTCTGTGGGCACAGAGATTAAAGTTGAAAGGAGGCCTGGTATTTTTCCAATCTCAGAACCACAGGATTGACTATTGTCTACTCAGCAAGTGTGAAGGGCTAAGTGGGAGTTGCCAGAAGGCATGCCGACTGAGGTCTAATCACTGAATTTTGGGTCTAAGCTTGAAAATGGCCTGTTGATTGTGCATAATAGCAGAGCAATTATTCTCTCCCTTGAAAAGAATTCTAATTAATGTGGAAACAGGAAAGAAAATGCTGAGTTGAGAACAGAAGGTCTAAGGCATGAAGAGCTTGGCTCTCCCAGCAGCACTTAGAGCACTAGGAAGTGTTTAGGCCCAATTTGACATTTCAGATCAAGCAGATTAAAGTCCATGGTTTTTCCCACCTGGCATAATCCTGGCCTGTGGAAGCCACAGTTAATAACTATTTCCCTGAGCCTAGAGAGAGTTCTACAATAGAATCTCTTCTCCTGGCAAACTAAGGCCGTGTTGTGGCCAGCATTTTCAAAGCTGGCAGGCAAAGATCTGGCTGCTCTGTGTGAAATGTCTTTAGCAGGACAAGTGCTGTTTCTCCCTTGTCCTCTACCACTTTCCAACACCTCTGCTTCAGTGATCTCTCAATTTCACGTGCGCTCTTTGTACTTCTGGGTGACTTTGTACTTGGAGGGACTCCTGGGCATGTGAGGGAAAAGGGAAGAGCTTTTATGGCTGTACATGTTAAGTATACATCAGCCAAAAGTCCACAGTGAGTCTTGTTCAGTTAAGCACTTTGGACACTTGAATTGCTGACAAATTGAAGGGTAAAAATTTGGTCACTCACAAATGTCAAAAATGCAGAGTCACTTAGGATGCAAGGAGTTATAATCCAAGGCAAGCCAACAAATGAAAAGGGCGATGTGCCAGTTATTAGGGGACACGCAAAGCCAAGTTGATGAAATGGCAGATAATCTTCCTAGAGGAAGAAGCTATAAGTCAGAGTTTCTGCTGTTGAATCACTGTTATCAAGCCGCAGGCTTTTCCTTGTCATCCATAAGTGGTGTATGTTTTCTCAGTTACTTTTCCTAGAGGTAAATGTTTAGAGACAGTTACTAACTATTACAGTGTTTTCCTGGAGATGTAAAATCACAGAAACCATCAAATAAGAGAATATGTATGAATCATAGCACTATGCCGGGCAGACAATGCTCACTATTATCATCTACTGAAAGGTACATGTCCTATCCCTTGTCTTTGATACATTTACCTCTTCCTTTCTCACTCATATCTCTCCTGCATTCCCTTCTCCCTTCCCGTCTCATTGACTTATCTTGATATTATTGTCTTTATCTCTCTACACAGATGCTCCCTCTCCTTCATTGGGTTAGAAGCTTTGTTTCTGGGTTTTCTCTGTCCTCTCATTGACTAGCACAGTATCTCATTGGTAGATTGACTTAGACACACCAGAAGGTGACCTGTAAATATATCTTACCCCAAGAGGGGGTTACCTCTCAAGGAAGTTGCCTACCCCATTATATGTCCATAACACTGAGTCCAGAGCCCCCTTTTAAGGCAGGGCAAGCAAGACACTGAGCCCAGAGCCCCTAAATGTCAGCATAATCACCTTGCTCAGCATATTTAAATTATGAAGGTGGAAAAAGGGGGGAGATGCAGAGGTGTTGCTATGTAGTAGCTGAAGTACTTTTCCTCTATTCTGTGGACTTCAAACTGACCAAGGCCCTCTTGAAGAAGCTCTATAGCAAAAGCATGGGAGGAGGAGGGCTTGTTTGGGAGCTTTCCCCTGCTGTCCGAACTGAGAAGATTTTCTAAAACCATGAACTTTCTGGCTAAGGAATTGACGACCCATAGGTAATACATGTCCAGAAAGAGTGCTTAAGCAAGAATGCTTCAGATGAATGCAGACATGTTCTTGTCTTTTCTATGTAAGAAAGGACGAAAAAGGGAAGTGCTGCATGGGGATATCATTTTTCTCCAAAGAAGGAAATACTGGTTATTGGTCATTATTCATGGGTTCTAGTGTATGGGTACCAAGGCCTTTTATCAGAGTCTCTTCCTTTTCGTTTCCCAATCCTTATAGTCACTCTCTGCTGCCCCTCTGAAGCTGTGTAGTATTCAGATCTTCAGATGTCAGGTACCCACAGGTTCCCCAATGTCTTCTCCCTCTCCCACTGCATCCGTTTCCTCCATCAAATACTGTATTACCTGTTTGTTGTCCCACTCATTCAGGTCCTGACTGCTGACTTGAAATCCATGCAAAGTATTACTTGGTCCATTTCAGGTTACAGCCTCTGCTGTTTAATACATTATTCCCATTTTAACGGAACCCAACAGTTTAAATCCAAGGAATAACCTTCTAATAGTGAGGTTTCCAGGCATAAAGCCAGACTAGCCAGTCTATCTGGGTGGGGAAGGAGGTAAAGCTTGAGCTTTAGGTGTTCTATTTCTCAGGTAGGAGCCAAGTTTCAGGCTTGACTTTAACACTCAGGTATAATTGCTGAGATGTGCTCTATCTAGTACATGTGGAAACTATTTCCTGGCTTGGTGTCAGGAGACCTGAGTTACAGTTACAGTCTGCTGCTATATCGCTGTGATATTCAAACAACCAACCAAACAAACAAACAACCATAAAAAAACCTGGGTCTGAGTTTCTCATGTGTAAAATGAATGTGAGGGATTAGGTAATCTACAAAGTTCCTATCTGCTGTGACGCTATGATTTTCTGACATGGGGCTGCGTAGAACCTGATTTAAACATGGAGATAATCATATGGTATTTAGAGGGGATGGCTGAGTGAATATGAAATTGATGGGGTAAATCCAGTAGTTTTGTCAGCTCTATGTAAAAGGCAACTATGGAGGCAGTCCTTCCCTAAACTGCTCTAATTGTTGGGAACTTCTATTGCTACAGTAGAAAAACCCAGTGCTAACACTTTCAATGAACGTAAATGACTTCATGTTCGGTTAAGTTCAGGTTGGCTAGAAACTTCATGACTTTTTCCTGACTTCATTACAATAACGCTTAGCACTAGATTCGCGTGGGCGATGTCTACTCGATGGTATTTTCATAATTGTACAGCTATCATCAAATTATGTTGATTCATGGCTGAAAAAAATGACAGTGAATAGCACAATTGTGAAATTTCACAAAGCACTGGCATTTGTGTTTAAAGCACAGAAAAATTCAGCAAGAATGACTACTACAATGGAAGTGCAATTGCAAAGACTTCATGGAAAAGTTCACAGATTCAAATGTAAATAAGCATGAATTAAACATGATGAGCTACAGGGCTAATTCTAGCACTGCCGAAGCTACATTATGGAAATCTGTTTCAGAAATACAACCAACTCTTTTTTAACATATGTCAGATACCTAACATATGGTCTCCTAAGGCCCCCAACATACCTTGGGTGATCCAGGGCAGTCAACGTATGTTTGGCACTGTTGAAAGTCTAGCTTATTGAGCCAAGAAGCTAGGAAACATAATGGGAAATCAACTCATGCTTGTCAGAATCTCACTTCTCCTTTAGAACAAGTATTATAAATTCAAAGAAAAATCTGAGCCTTTGTAGAATATAGTGCTGTGTTCTGACTTTTTATGCTGGTGCAATGAACAACAAATCATGAATGTAGGCTAATATCTATTTACAATTAATTTATGGGGGTGAAAATCAAGTAAAGATATAAATCATATAAATCACACACACAAAGAAAATAAATTGTCTGACAGCTCTATACTTTGCATATTTTGAGGGACACAGATAACCTGGAAAACAGCTTCCTAAAATACTGTTTTTTATTCCCACACCTCCCTTGCAGCCCTGTCCTCCAACCACCTCTTTTCCTCAACCTCAAAAAGAAAGAGTAAACAGCTAGGAGTCTGAAAGGCAGAATTGTAGGCTCACATCTTCCATTGGGGGTGGTGGTATTGATCTGTTTCTTTTAGTGTCTGCTTCCTTATATGCAAAATTAGGGTAATTATATTACCTTCCCTACCTCACAGAGCTCCTAAGTAAATGTGATGCTGTGATAAATGCAAAAAGTCCTTCATTGATATCTATCTATAGCTCTATCACCTAAATTGAAGATATATTTAACAGTTGGCTGTGTTTTCTTGGTTATGTCCTCAATGGACAGGGGAAGATGGTGATCAAAATGATGATAATAATAACATCAGTTATGACCATTGATTATATTTACTCTGTGCCAGGCTTCTAGCCTACTATACTAAACACCTTTTATTTGTTTTATGTGTTTAGGTAGATTATTAATTGTATGACATGACCCTTCCTGAATCCTAAAATGGGAAAGAGTAAGAAGACTGAAAATGTCTAAAATATAACAGCTTATTTCTCTTTGTAAAATGTCATTTTCTGGCCATAATTACTGAAGTAAAATATGTTTCTTCATTATTGGCAGTGGTTTGTGGTCTTTGTGTTGAATGTCATGGCTGTATCCTGCATCAGTGAAAGATTTTGAGGAACATCAAGTATCTTGACATTGTATCTCATAGTTGTTCAAAGGGAGTTTCCTCAATTCAGTCCAGGTTCACCAGAGTTAAAAGAGATAAGTTTGCAACATGAGACGCTCATTGCCCACAAATGGTGCAGGAGCCTACTAACATAAAGAGCTTGAGGCCTGGTTTAGATCAGTAACAATGACAGATCATTAATGGAAGTTCAGGCATGTCCTGGAGTTTGATGTGGAAGAGCACAAAGATGTCCTTTTGCAGAAGAAGTTCAGTGCTGCTTCAGAGACAGGATCTACCACCTGAGATTTTCATGTAAAACCTTTCTTAAGGTTATAAGCCTCAGGAGCCTCATCTGACAAGCTTATGTAATTTTGGGGGTGAGGGAGTAGAAGGACCTATGTTGATTAGCATCTTCATTGTCATTATTTGACCATCTTCTCGTCATTAGTTACCCAGAGAACATCAGTTATAACTTGAGTTTCTACTATGTGCAATACAGTCCGTACTCTGTAGGTGTCTATACTCAAAGATTTCAAACAAGTGAGAAAGCAGAGAAGAGCATGCAAATGAGTATTTCCTAACAGAAATAAAAATAAGAAACAAATAAAAAGATCTCACAGTTAATGTGCTTTTTATCCTAAATTGCTCTGCCTACCCAGATGTGGGTTGCAAATACCAGGAATGTGGTCTTTGAACCGTTGAGGGCTCTAACTGGCATCATATTAGCAGTTCCTTCCCCATTAGCCTGGAATCTGAAGCCTACTGTGCCATACTAGGTTTTCTGTGTCCCTGCATAACACTGGCATGCAAAGCACTAAATCTTCTGCTGAGTATCTCCGTTTTTATTCTTTATTTATTGAACATTTATTAAATTCTTACTAGGATATTATCTATTTTTTTGAGCACTCTCTTTGTATAAGATAATCTTCTAAACATTTTATAAGCATTAACTCAATTATGCCTCCCCAAGAACTTATGCAGTAGACATTATTAATATGCAAATAATATACTTATTATTCAGGAAAGTAATCGTGTTCTTTAGATTGTGAATCATTTGTGTGACATGCTAGGAAGTTGTGTTATTTTTCCTGTAGTATGTCTTTAAATGAATAAAAGCAGAGAAGAACTCCAGAGGATATATTTAAGGGGGAGCAGAGTAGAGACAATGAGATAAATTAAGAGTCCAGTGCTACATTTCAGGAAAGAAACAATAAAAGCCTAACCATAGCAGTAAAAGTGGAGATGAGTAGAACTGAGAGTATTATGCTAAGCAAAATAAGTCAGTCAGAGAAAGATAAATATCACATGATCTCACTCATATGTGAAATCTAATGAACAAAATAAACTGATGAACAAGATAGATCCAGAGACATAGAAGGATGGAACAGGTTGAATAATCTCAGAGGGAAGGTGGAGTGGGTGTGAGGTTGTGGGAGAGATTAACTGGGGAATTTATATGCATATATGCATAGCCCATGGACACAGAGGATAGTGTGGCAGGCCTGGGAGAGATGGGTGGAGGGTGGGGGGGTAAGTGGGGGGGGATATAGGGAGGCATCTGTAATACTTTCAACAAAGAGATAAACTTAAAAAATAAAGAAATGAGAGAAATATTTAAGATGGACAATCACTAGTATTTGGTGACTAATTGGGTATAAGGGCAGAAGATAGACAAGAATTTGGATGGATTCTCAGGCTCCTGGTTTAGGTTACCAGGGGTGAACTGAGAAGCTATCAGGGACAAGATGAATAAAACAGAACTTTTTGTGAGGAAGCACATTGATTTGAGTTGGGATGTGATCAGTTAGAAATAGTTCTGGGGTTTTCAAATAGAAACTCTTAGTAGACTCTTGGACAGAGTAGTCTGGAACTGAGGAGCTCAGAGTTGCTATTTGAAAGTTTTCTGTTTATAAGTGGTTGGCAATGGTTGATGTGAATGAGATTTTATAAGTAATACTAGAGGCCTGGTGCACAAATTTATATACCAGATAAGGTATATAAATGGAAAGGTAGGTGGTTGAATTGATGCAGGGTTGGGGGTTTTTCAAGGGGAAAATGATCAGAAAATTACTAATTAAGAGACTGAAGGTAGAATCTCAGTAAGATTCAAGAACAATTGATTGTGATAAGGGAGGGAGAGAGTTATCCTGTTTGGCTTTCTATCCTCCTTATTTCTCAAATGCTCTCCTCCTTCTATTCATAAACCATTTGCTTGATTCTACCTGCCTGGTTTCCACTGTCCCTTTCCTTAGCATTGGATCCTGCTTCCTACATCTTTCATAGTCCATGCCTTAGGCACCACATGATGCCTAGAACTTCTGCCACTTGGAAATCCATCATGGTGCTCAGCCAAACCCTGGGACCAGATCCCTGCATATTGCCCCATTCCAGAGCAGGCAAGCATTCATTGCACACCCTGGGCCCAGTGTTTGGCCTCTTGACTCCTTCTTTGGGATGGTGTGTGTCTCCTCCCCAGGTGGGTCACCCTCCTGCCTCCACCACATGGTTAAGATGTGATATTTTTGTGGGAGCTAGAAAAGAAGGGGTCAGAAAGCATTACCCTTTTATTTAGCTCACTAAAATATGTCACCTGGAAATGTCAGAAAAAAGAAAAATCAATGTTGAGACATTTAGTCTCTGGCTCTTTGAGCTTGAAAAGATGATAGTGTACAATCAGGTAATATAGAGTGGCTGATAAATGGCCATATATTCAAATTTTCTGTAATAATTCCAATAAATTAGCATATCCCTTCTCTACATCTGTACCTATTTTACTTGACCTAAAGGGTCAAAGCCAGAGCTAGTTTTGTATTTTATGGATGTCAACTGGCTGCTGGCTCTTGTCCTGAGTATTCTGCTCTCTGCTTTGTATGCAGGTCATAGCTGAGAGCCATTCTGTGAGGCGGCTGCAGGGTTTCCATCTGTCTTGAGCTCAGCAGAACTTAAGGGATCACACTAGGAGATTCACATGTACTGACAAGATTTTTATTCCACTTGCTGTTGATGGTTGATAAAGAAGACAAAAGTAAAAATTCCATATATCCAGGCTATTTCTTTTCTTTTACTTTAAAAAAGCATTTATTTTTAAATTATTATTTATTGATTTGAGAGAGAGAGAGAGAAAGAGAGAGAGAGAGAGAAATATTTGTTGTTCCACTTATTTATACATTCATTGGTTGATTCTTTTTTTTCCCAATGGTTGATTCTTGTATGTACCTTAATAGAGATTGAACCTGCAACCTTGGTGTATCAGGATGATGCTTTGACCAACTGAGCTACCTGGCAGGGCCCAAGCTATTTCATTTTTGTACACTATTCATTATTAATCACCGAAGTGCCAGGCATTTATTTACTTGGTGCTAAGGATACTCAAATAGGCATAATTCTTTATAGTCCAGTGGGAGTAGAAATAGAGTAATCAAATTATTTTCCAAATAAATGTAAAAATTGAACTATGATCAACGCTATGAAAAAAAAGTCTATTGTATTTTGAGAATAGATAAGCCTTATTATGTTGGGGTTAGGGAGGATTCCTTAGAGGAAGTGACTTTTGAGTACAGATATAAATGATCGGTAGGAATTAACCAGGTGTAGAATGAGAGGGATGGGCAAAAGCAGAAAGGAAACATTCCAGGAACCAAAGATTGGTTATAGGCCTGAGTTCAAAGTGAGGTGAAGTGTAGGGCAAGATAAGTCCCCCAAAGGGACAAATGCAGTATAATCTTTCAACCGCACAAAAAATGGGAAGCATTTAACATTCTTTAAAAAAGGAGTAACATGATCAGTTTATATTTGCAAATGATCACTCATTTTGGCTGCAGTACAAAGAGTGGATTCAAGGTGGGGAAATGGATATTAGGAGAACAGTTAAGGGACAACTGCAGTGGTCCCGATAATTGATGACAGTGGGCTGGAGTAGGATTGTGACAGCAGAGACTAGAAATGTAGAAGAATTTATGCTGCATTTTGGAGATACAACTTACAGGACTTATTGATGGATTCATGAGCCTTAGCACAGAGAGAAAGTGAGGAATGATAGATGATTTCTAGGCTCTGGTTTGTGTATCTCTGTGGAAGATGATGACAGTGTTCAATCAGAAAACCAGGAAAGAAGCAACTTTGGTTAGTTATGTCCTAAAATTAATATAACACAATAATGTGGATTTTTCCATTTCATGTAAAATTTAAAACTCCTAAATTATTATTTTTAGAATTTGGAAACAAGTTATTATGAAAAGTGTATTTGTGGGTCATTTGTTACTGTCATTGGAAATACCTGTAGTCAAAGATAGAACTGCCTTTGCTGCAAGAGACATAATGCAGGGGTGGGTAAAAGTACGTTTACAGTTGTGAATACACAAAACACAGAGTTTATTCTTGTGGTATTATTTATTAATTATTGTATTATTTTCCACATGAACAACTATAAACTTACTTTTTCCAACCCTGTATTTATATAGAAAAGTGTAGAAGAAAAACTCAAAAGGAAGTGGGAATTTAACCCTCCCAATAATGGAGGGGTGTGTGCGTGTGTGTTTTGGCTGTATGTAGGAATATATGTGGGCAGCATATAGTCAATAGATGAGCTTATTTTCTTACTACCACACTCATAAATTTGCTAAAGTCTCCTCCCAGTCAGTGTGTCATGAGTATAATAGACCTTATCCTCCTCTGTAATGATAAATTGGCACAGATTTTCTCCTTATTGGTTTTATGGGTATTTCTTCTCCCTAAAAATCTGGAATAGTTTTTTCTTTAAATTACTGTAAATAACCATTCAACTTCAATGTGGAGTATTCCAGCTCTTCCCCCTCCCCAACCCCTAGTTCATTGCTATTGCTCTTTCATGTTAGATGGGGCACTGGGTCCAATTATAGCTTTGCATTTAATTACAAACTTTGCATATGTGTGCATTAATTAGAAGATTTTATTGCTTTGTATTTTATGGCTGGAGGTTGTGAACTATAGCAATTCAATATACCTCTTAAGGGAATCATACAAATTTAAAATAATAAAAAGAAATTTATAATGATCATCTCAGGCATCCAAAGTATTGTATAGAAAAATAATAAAGCATAAATACAATATACACAAGAGTCAAGCCCATTTTCCTTTTTTTAATTAAGAGGTTTAATCTTGTAAAGAGGACATTTAAAGATCTGGCACGATATATATTTGACACATTTAGGCTAAGGATCTAAAAGTAGAACTTTAAAAGTATATTTGTATGTGACTACCCTCTAGAAAAAAAAGATTATGATGTTAAAATCCAATGTTGCATATGGAGAAAGTAGTCCCATGACTACGAGGAGAGTCATAGGCCACTTGAAGAAGCCTTCAGAATTAAGAATCCCATTGTTACAAAAAAGTGAACCTTGGTAAATTTGTAAAACGGTATTTTGACTGAATACTATAAGACTAAAGACAAAAATAACTATACAAATGCTGTAATCTAGTTAGTAAATGTGTGTCTCATAGGGGCAAGAGTTAGAAATCTTGAAACACTTCATATATATATATAGTATAGTTGAACAGAGGAGATCATTTATTCACTTAATTAATAAATATAATTAATAATAAAGTAAGTAAGAAGCTAGGTTTCACACTATTGGAGAAATACATTACAAATAAGGACAAAGGGAAGGCTAACATGAAACCTGTGGTGTTGGCCTGATATCAGAGGTATCAGTATACACTCATGGACTTTGATATACATACAGATAAATAGATATAATAATATCGATTTTTGTATGTATACATGGCTTTGTATACACATAGGTATTTCCTAGTTCTATCTGCTGAGAGGGTCTAGAAGCATGTCACTACAATAGCAATGAGTATACCTGGTGTCCAGGTCTTGGGTTTTTAAACACCATTCTTTAATAAAATTAAACCAGGCCTTCATAAAGAGGTGATTGATTCCTGGGGTATGGCAGGAGAAATACAAGGTTAACCTGGATCATCTTGGGGTATAAGAAAGTGCTCAAGAAAGGAGCGGTACCTGCTACAGGCATCAACCTGAAGAAACTCTTAATGGCCAAAGATGAAATAATTTGAGTAAGAAAATAATGAAAACATTGGATTATAATTAGGGGTTCCTCAGAGAGTGCCTATAAAGGGTCATGCTCCTGGAGATCATAAGGAATTCCAAGAAGGAGCTTGGGGATCCAATAGAGGAAACTGGGCAGAAGTTGCCTTTGGTTATGCTGAGAAGTGGGGAGGGAAGTAGTCCCTTGAAGGAGCAGAACCTGGGAGGGACAGTGATGGCAATGATTAAATGGGGTAATGGCTAATTGGAGTAAGAGACTCTTGAGCTCTGAGATAAGCCCAGCATAATTCAGGCAGAATAGCTTCAAATGGGAAGAAGATTCTGGAGCTTGGGTTAGTTGAGGTCATAGTGACTGTAGTAGGATCGTCCCACTCTAATGATTAAGGATGGAGAGACCAAATCATTCCCTTCTTTTCTTCCCAAGGACAAAGAAAGATCCTGTGGAGTGAGAGTGGGATGGGGTTTACAGAATTGCATAAACTGGTGCCTGGTCTGTACCCCTTAGCAGTAAATGCATTGACTCCTCTATGAGAGAGGGGTCTCCAAAAGCAGGTATGAGAGATCTGGTGTTCTCCTGGGGCTCTCAAGAACTCTGAGAGTAGCACATGATGAGAAATATTATAAATTATGCTACAGAAGTCCGATGTTAATTATGAGGAATATGGTCACCTACTGCTTTCCTCCAAGCTTTCCTCAGCCTCTCCCAGGTGGGTGGTCTGAATAAACATACATCAGCCTAATGGCTTTCCTTTTATTGCTTCAACTCATTGCTTTAGAATATTCTGACTATTTACAGGATAGCCCCTTCCCCCGGTCTTATTATTTTGTGAACTTTAGGTAAATTGCTTTCTCAGAATTATGATGATAAATTATATAAAGTATTAAAATATAGGAATAGCAAAGGATTACATAAAGTCACTGGACTTGATAGCATCAGTACCTTTCCTTCTACCTGAAATGATGGTAGATGATAGGATGAATGGAACTGTGAAGAGAAGTTTCTACAGGTCTGATCCTTGGCCCAAGACTCATTGGAAGATTACCCGAGACCAGTAAAGCTCTCTAAGATTCGGTAACACAAAATCTCTGTCTTCTTAAAGTTATCCCAGGCCAATACTGGTGATGGTGATGGTGGGAAATAGGATTAAGAAGGAAGATGTTGGTTGCCTATCCATTGGTTGGCAAACTCATTAGTCAACAGAGCCAAATATCAACAGTACAACGATTGAAATTTCTTTTGAGAGCCAAATTTTTTAAACATAAACTATATAGGTAGGTACATTGTTATTAACTTAATTAGGGTACTCCTAAGGCTTAGGAAGAGCCACACTCAAGGGGCCAAAGAGCCGCATGTGGCTCGCGAGCCGCAGTTTGCCGACCACGGGCCTATACAATATTTACTTCCCCCATCTACTCTTAATAGACGCTCAGTTTTGTTCAGTAACCCACCCTTCCCACTGCAGCCCTATAGAGAAGGGGATCTTACCTCTAGCTCCAAGGGCCTGGTTGGTTCAAGGGCCCTTGTTCATTTATTTAGTAAACATTGAGAGGACTCTATTATGTGCCAGGCATTGTCTTTGATAAATAAAAAAGTTCCAAATCCCTAACACAATAAGTTGACATTATAGTGCGCGTGGAAAGAAAATGTACAAATAATAAGGCAAAACGTATGGAAAACAAGTCTGTGGATGGGGTAGGGTAGGGGGAGGAAGGAAATGCTGGAAGACAGTGTTGGGGAACAGTTGCTATTTTAAAAGCGTGATCAAGGAAGAGCTTGGTGAAGTGACATATTCGCCTTCCCTTGTTTTGTTTTAAAATTAGGTCAGTTCTGTCAATGAAACCAGAGGGGATGTCTGCTGGAGAACTTGCAGGAAAACATTTCCTCACAACAAAGATAGAGACACGGGAAGAGACAATCTCTCTTTTCCCTCTGGATGTTGTTGTAATTGAATGTGATGCCGGGAAGACGCCTTTCTACCTGCTTGATGACAGCAAGCATGGCAGGGTGAGAGAGAGAGAACAAACTTTGGACCTTGATTATTTTTCTGAGCCACAGGATTAACTAACCCTGAAGTCTGATCTGTGTCTGTGCTTTCCATAATGTGAAATAGTAATTTTTCATATTGTGTATGCCAGTTTAAATCAGGGTTCCTTTAACTTGCAGCCGAAGCCATCCTAACTGATATAAAATGGGTCCTGGTAGCTTTAATAGACTGCAATAAACAAGTTTGCAAAATTCTAAGTAGATAGGGGTAGGAACTTATAACATTACTGATAATACTGGCTTTTTTTTTCTGAACACAATCTTAGGTGTAAGCTGAGCAACTTCTTTAAACTGGAAGCAGTTGAGATTGAAAAACAACTACCTGTTAGAGTTCATTTGCCCAAAACCATGACAAAAGGGACTCCAGACACCATTCTTGAAAACCTTATATTCAGAATCACAGTCCACAAACCCTGATTTATAACTAAGTATGGAGAAGAGCTGTGTAGATGGAGGGGTACATATAGATATGAGTGAAGATTCAATAAATAAGAGCAGTGATTCCAGACAATGTAGAAAGTGGCAGTGATGGTGGTTGTGATGGGGAGTTGGCCACACTGTGAATGTGAGGTTAGCCTTCCAAAAATTTCTCCTTATAACTAAGAGCTGCTAAAAACTGTAGTCTCTGATTTCATCAGTATAAGCTGCCAACTGTGGTAGGCAGAATAATAGATCCCTTTTGCCCCTAAATGTACACATCCTAGTTCCCAGAACCTGTAGATATGCTATGTTATTATGGCAAAGGGGACTTTGCAGACATGATAAAGGTCATGGACCTCGAGATGGGGAGATTATCTTGGATTATCAGTGTGAGTCCAATCTAATCAGATGAACCCCTAAGAGCAGGACATTTCCCCCACTGCAGTCCGAGAAATGTGACAGATGAAGATGCAGGAGAGATCCTAAGTACAAACTGATTCACCTTAGCTGGTGGTGAAGGTGCAGGAAGGGAACCATGAGCTAAGACATGTGGGTGGTCTATAGAAGCTGAGGATGACCCTTAGCTGACAGCCAGCAAGGAAACAGAGATGTCAGACCTATAGCAGCAAGGACCTGAATTCTGCCAACAAGATGAATGAGCAAGGAAACATTCTCCCCTAGAGGGTCCTTTAATAAAGGCATGCAGCGCTGCCAAAACCTTATTCACACAGCCCTGCCCACACCTTAATGCTAACCTGGAGACCCATGTCAAACTTCTAACCACAGAACAGTGAGATAATGTATGTGTGTTGGTGTGAGCTGCTCAGTTTGTGGTAATCTGTTATCACAGCAATAGAAAATGAACACACCCACCTAGTAACTGTGTCCTGGGTGGATAAAGCACTGGACTGAACTACTGGAGGGTGCGGAGAGGGTAGGAAAGGCTTACAAAATGGAGTGTGGCTTTGAAGTGGCCCAGGAAGCAAGAGAGAAAGGGGTCAGACTGAGTGTTGGGTGGAGAAGACATGGAAAGTGGTTAGGAGGTATAGCAGTTATTGATTGTGTGCAACAAATGACCCCCAAACTTTGCGGCTTAAAACAACAACAATTTTCCATGAGTCTGTAATTTGGACCGTGTTAGCTCTTTGGTTCTTCTGTTGAGCTCAGTGGGGTTTTCTCATACATGTGTGATCAGCTGCCAGTCAGCAAGGCAACTGCCTCTGGGTTCAACTGGTGCTAAGATGACTGGCCATGTGTTTAGCCCAGACTTGTTCCCAACTTTGTTAACAAGGGTCTCAAGAGAAGCAAGAGACACTTTTCAAATCTCTGCTTGTGTCATATTTGGTATTTCCCCATTGGCCAAAACAAGTCACATGTTTGGCCCGGTGTATTAGTTTGCTAGGCTGCCTTAATAAAGCATCATAGATGGGTGGATTAAGCAACAGAAATGTATTTTCTCACAGTTCTGGGGGCTGGAAGTTCAATACCAAGGTGTTGGCAGGTTTAGTTTCTTCTGAGGCCTCTGTCTTTGCTTGCAGATGGCCTCCCTGGTGCTGCCTCTTCACCTGGTCTTTCCTCTATGTACACACCCTGGTGTTTCTTCCTCTTCTAATAAGGACACCAGTCATATTGGATCAGAGCTCCACCCCAACGGTCTCAGTTTAATGTAAAGACCTTATCTCTAAATATGGCTGCATTGTGAGGTACTGGGAGCTGGGACTTTAACATATGAATTTCAGAGGCACTCAATTCAGCCTTCAAGAGTCAGTATGGGAGGAAACTACCCACAGGCATGGATAGTGAAAGGCATGAGAAGATGAGGTGGGGTGGAGGGGCATATTACTCTAACAATCTACCAACAGAAGGTTATCAAAATGTAGGAAAAGAACTGAAAATGTACAGTAATTCCAAGGTATTTGTTCAAGATATAGTATCTTAGAGAAGGAGTCTGCAAACTATGGCTATGGGCTAAATTTGGCCCCCGCCCACTTTTGTAAATAAAGATTTATTGAAACCCAGCCTCCCATTTATTTGTGTATTGCCCATCGCTGGATTCCTGCTACAATAGCGCAGTTAAGTAGTTGTGACAGAGACTGTAAGCCTTGTAAACTTTTAACCTATTTACTATCTAGACTTTTACAGAAAATTTTTGCTGACCTGACCCTAGTGTTAGACAATTATAAGAAAGTCATGAATCAGGTGGAGAAAGGGTAAGAAACCAGACAAACATACTGTCCGGGGGAGGGAAGGAAAGTGCAGGCACAATTTGTCTTGGTCACTTCAGGTAACAAAGAACCAGATGAACAACAGCTCTGGGATTGTTACAAGGATTAGTCCTAATGTGTGTATGAAGTTCACTGAAACTCTAGAGTTTCACACAGCCTTGGTCACCACCCATCTGCTACCCACACAACTTGTTCCTTTCAAGTATTATCCAGGAATATGCAGTTGTCATACACAGTGAACAAAGCAAGAGTCAAGCTTTGCGAGGGACTCCCCTCCTACAATATTTCATACTAAGCCTCATTCATACCCAACACAAAGGCAGTACTACTTCTCTTTCTTTCTTTTTTAATTAATCACAAAGGGTATGCTTTGTATTGATGAGAGAGAGAGAGAGAGAGAAATACCCATCAATTGCCCCCATGTGTGCCCTGCCTAGGGATTGAACCCACAACCTAGGTATGTGGCCTTACCAGAAATCGGACCCCCAACCTTTTGATGCATAGGATGATGCTCCAACCAATAGAGCCACCCAGCCAGGGCAGCAGTGCTGCTTTTAAAACCCATTTCACGTTTTAAAACCAATTCTGCTAAGCGTGATTTCAGCTGTCACTTCTTGTTATTTTGGGAGAAGCTTGATGCTCACAGGTTTGAAACATCCCATCCATTTGTTCAATGGGCTTCTGATAACTATCCCTGCCCATTGGGTATGAAGTCGACACCAATTATGCAGGTGACTGCCTTAAGGATAGAGTGTTTAGAACAGACCGCAATGCCTTGTGGTTCTTGCCATGTCTGCACGTGTGCCACTGAAAAGTCTCTAAAACTGGTGCAATTTTACCATTGGTGGAAGTGGAGAGTTCAGGGAGAATTGGGGAATGAACGAAAGATGATAGCAGGCTCAGGGCTGTCTGCACTGCAGACGTGGTCTGTAACCCCACTGGAATCCAGGGAAGCAGGCTTTTCAAACCCTTGCTACATAAGCCTCGTTATCGCTGAAACAGACCACTTGAGATGGAAGTACAGACGGATTTGCTGCTGCTGACAGCTCACCAGGACCAGCTCTCCATTCAGGTACATTGATATGCATATTCACTCTACTGGAAAAAAATCATCTCCTCTTCTACCCTGGGACACTGCTTCTGTGGGCTCGGAATCTGCTATTTTATACCCACCTGCTGGCACAATATAAGCAGCCTCAATAGGCATCCAGCTATGAAAAGCTCCGAGGAGCACTATTGCACTGCGGATTGCTTCCTTGCTCTGTACTGTGCGGTGATTGTAAGATGGATTGCCAGATTAGCACAGGCACACAGTGTTTGCGTAAGAAACAGGAAGGGTGATTTTTTTCCCTGCTTCTCCTACCAGCTATTTCTCACCAGTCCCTTTGCTTCCTATAAAAGTGAGGTATTTGTTAATGTCATTCTGAGTGGAAATTCAAAGGGCAGAATCACTGACTCAAGCCCAAAGTGAAACTACTGTTTCTTTCTGCCCTCATACTGCCAGAGAAGAGCCTCTGATGCTACTTGCCCAAGAGGCCACTGGCCTCTGCCACAGCCGGCTGGCTTGGCTGGCTCCTGGGGGTTTGCAGCACAGCAGTTTGCTCGTCTTGGATGTTTTATATCAGGAACTAACTAAATGAACATAGCCACCATTCCCGAATCAGAAAGTTGTTTCCAAAACACAAACAAGTTAACAAAACAGGTAGCATCCGGGCAGCCTGGAGGCACGAGGCTGCCTCCTTCTTTGGGAGACGGTGCAGCCTGTGTGTCTAATACATGTTAACATCTTGTCTTCAAGACGTTGACCTCGCTTTGATTCAGACATTCTAGAAAAGCATTCACTTCTTCTCCATTTCAAAGCTGTTGATTTGGCTTAGGAAAGAGCCACTTTAAACAGAAGCCTTTACACTTGTCTGGGTATATTCTGTTCCAATTTTTGTTTTGGCCACAAGTCAAAGATAACAGCTGTGCGCTTGTGGGTTCACTGAACTCTACGTGCTTGTTGGCTGCATCGCCAACCAGAGGGAATAACCAATAATTAGAACATTTCGGGTCATCTTGGGAAGAACAGAGTTTGCTCATGTTTGGAAAGGTGATGTGACCTCCCTCTGATTTTCCCAAATGTGGATCTGCCGTGATTGCAAGCCTGGACTCATGGCCCCGGTGTCCTCCCTTCTCCAAAATATAGCCTGATAAATGATGGCTTAAAACTATGTTTAATGTTATTCAGCTTAACTCTAGTTCTGCAGCAGGCCTGAGCCACGATAACAAGCAAAGTACTTGTGTATTCTTAACACATCAGCATTTCTGATCATAATGATTTGTGACTCAGACCTTGAAAGCTGTGGGGTTTCCTCCTAGTTGAATCAATACAAGTTTACATAAATATATGTTTCTGTTTTCCTTTTGTTCTTGATTCAGCATTTATGTTTACTTGCTGGCAGCAACGGACTATGGGTGGGTGGGGGAAAAGAGAAATGGAGCAGATAAAGAGAAAATCCCAATAAATTATTTGGGTGGGTTTTAATTTCTTCCCTGATTAGTACCTTTTTGTTTGGTTTGTTTATGAAGGGTAATGTGTTGGAATTTTCATTTGAAATGGTAAAATTTATCCTATGTACTTAAAATATATAACCAGTCACACATTACTTTTTTATTTTTATTTATTTCAGAGAGGAAGGGAGAGGGATAGAGAGATAGAAACATCAATGATGAGAGAGAATCATTGATCAGTTGCCTCCTGCAGGCCTCACACTAGGGATCGAGCCCGCAACCCGGGCACCATGTGCCCTGACCAGGAATCGAACCGTGACCTCCTGGTTCATGGGTCGATGCTCGACCACTGAGCCATGCCACCTGGGCCATACATCACATTTGTTATGAACTAAAGCCATTCCTGTAAAGTATAATGAATATAACCATCCGTATGTTACATTGAATTATAAACTATAGTCATGTCTACATGGACTGTGCATGTATCAGGGTACTTGAGGTGGTAGAGCTGTTCAGATCAGTGATTAAGATCCTAAAGCATTCTCCCAACATGAAGAAGAGGCTGGTTTGCTACCGATGCCAGGACCATGGGAGCATTCCCTCTGCATGCAAATCCCCCTCAGTCAAGGAGACAAGGTTGGCAAGAAATAAGGGAATTATTTTTTTGCTTGATTTTATGCCATGGATAGAAGAACCTTTCACTTCCACTTGAATAACCACAAGGATGAGGCAGGGACCACCTTTTTAAAGATTCACTTGTAAGACAGTCCCTGTTAACAAGCAACAACCCAACACTGATGCCTCATTTCATTCTCCTGGGGACTGTGCCGGGGCACAAGGGCTGGGCTGTTTGTGACACACACAGCACCCAGGGGAGGTCACAGGCAGGGTCTGAATTCAGACGCTCCTTCTGCTCAACAAACGCTGGGCCCCAGGGCTGCATCCGCTCAGGACTGGGACTTTCTATTTTCCACATTGGCCAGTCGCGGCTCTGAACATGTTTGTGTTTTTTGGTGTCCATTTGAATCCCAAACCCTCTACTTTAATCATCCCTGGCCTCCCTAGCCTGAAATCTATCTCAATAAGAAAGTAAATGAGTGTGCCCTGACCAGTTTGGCTCAGTGGCTAGAGCGTCGGCCTGTTGACTGAAGAGTCCCAGGTTCGATTCCAGTCAAGGACATGTACCTTGGTTGTGGGCATATCCCCAGCAGGGGGTGTGCAGGAGGCAGCTGATGGATGCTTCTCTCTCATGGATGTTTCTAACTCTCTATCCCTTTCCCTTCCTCTCTGTAAAAAATCAATAAAATATATTTTAAAAAAAAGAAAGTAAATGAGTGATTGTTATTATTGGATAATACAGATACATTTTCTCCATCTGGATTCATTTAGGTCAGCAGTTCTCAACCTGTGGGTCACGACCCTTTGGGGGTCGAACGACCCTTTCACAGGGGTCGCCTAAGACCATCCTGCATATCAGATATTTACATTACGATTCATAACAGTAGCAACATTACAGTTATGAATTAGCAAAGAAAATAATTTTATGGTTGGGTCACAACATGAGGAACTGTATTTAAAGGGCCAGAAGGTTGAGAACCACTGATTTAGGTGAAGTCCAATTACGTGTAGATATTTGTGTGGAATATCCATGGATTTCCCATTTATTTCCCTAAGAATGCTTTCAATGACATTTTATATTGAACAGGAAAAATTAGAGCTAATTCAAAGGCCATGTGCATATGTCATATTCACTCTGTTAACCAGCATGTGATCACTGAGGTAGATTCTTGAATTATAACCTAGATTAGGATGGATAAACTGGTTAGTAACAAGGAATTCTACCTGAAAAGCCATGATAGGAAAATATCAGTGGCTTAGCTGAATCCCTGAAGATATATACGCAGAGCACAGCACGCTGTGTTGAGAGCTGTTTCCTACACTGGTCCTGAGAACAAAGGGCTCCAAATAAGCCAGGGCTGTTTAAACCTCTCTTGGAAGATGGAATGTGTGAGCTCAACCAGAGGAGACTGAGAGTCACTCATCTTCCTGAAACAAGCCACAAATATGCCGCCACACTCCTGGGCCACATTTCCTGTCTGCTTGGAGCATCCCTCTAGGATTGAAGGAACAAAGGCAGGTAGTAGGGAAAATTCAGCGAATCCCCGAGATGGCTGTGCTTGCAAATTATTTCTGTGTGAAGATTTAGAATCGGGGAAATACAGGAAAGTGTGCAGCAGGGATATTTTCCCCATCCTCAGCACTTCTAGCAATGGACTGATTGGTGTGAGAAATTAGCTGTCCTGCAGAGAGTTAGGTGTAGCATCATAAACGAACTCCAAGGAAGCCTGTGCTTCTAGTATATCGGTCTTTAAACCCTGGGCCCGCTCCAGTAGTTTCCCTCATTAGCTTCATCATGTTGTCACCCAGGGGGTGCAGCAAACAAATTGCAGGGCTCTATCCACTAATACATTTAATCTGATTAATTTTTAGGCTAGTGCTTTTTCTCTTTCATACCTCAGAGTGCCTTTATCTTCTCTACTTTGGGTAACACCACATAGGTGCTCATTTAACAATGAAAAAGCACCTCCAGAATGCCTCCTTGTGCTGTGTGAGCTAAAATGAACTTAATGCCACAGAAGAGCAAATCTGTGCACAACACACAGGAATAAATGATGATTTACTAGTAGTTTTCTAGGGACCAAAAGAGAAAACCAGAGATGTTCCTATTGAACAAAAGCAAATTTTCTTATAGGTCTGATTACATATCATTAATGATTATTACTATTCTTATTCTTATTTTATTTCCTATATTAAAATCATTCTTTCAGATCTATCTACATTATGGAAAACAAACATTTGTAGAAAGAAGATAAATCAATAGATATGGTATAGGCAGCAGTGTCTTAGGGATAGAGCCAATTCTCTGCTTCTCACTAAGCTTTTTACCTTTCATTATTAGACCCTTAACAGTTTTAGTGAGTGCTATCTTTAGCTTAAGAAAAGAAGATAGTACATATATATTTTTTAAGTAACCTAAAATGTGTCAGGCACTGTGCTGGCTGCTTTTCATTTGTTATCTTATTTAATACTCATAACAATCCTGTGAGGTGGATGGTATTCTTATTTTACAAACAAGCAAACTGGGAAAAATCGAAATAAATGGGGACAGGCAGAAGAAAGGGGACCTGGGGTTGTCAATCAGCTGGATTCTGACTTGTTAGGCTTCCTGATCTCGGAACCACAGTGACCCCCTTGTGGCATTTGGAAGAGAGCAGAGTTTTTGTAGCACAGTCAGGAGTTCCCTCTGGGAGACCGAAGTTGTCCTGTTGGATCCCTCTGGAATGAGTTATTTCAGAGCCCCGACAGGAGAATCTGCTGGTGCAAGCACAGGTATGAGTTCTGTTGCTTTGGGCCTATGATGACACAGCTCCACCCAACTCCAGAGCTCTCAGATATTGTATAAATAAGAAGGACTGACACTTACTAAGCACATACTATGGGCCAGAGAGTGTTCTAATGGCTTAATTTAATCCTCAGACCCCAGAAAGGTAGATGCTAATATTTTTTTTCTATTTTACAGAAGAGAATTCTGAGGTAGCCATTGAGTAGCATGGAGGTGAAATCACTTGTCAATGTGACAAAACTAGTAAGTAGTGGAATTGGGCTTTGATCTGAGGCAGGCGGGAGTCAGAGTCACCACCCTCAACCACTTTTGCTCATTGCCCATCACCCAGGCCCTTCAGAGTTATCCTTTGTGAAGCTGACTTGTTTGGGACGAGGCTCATGTCCCTCTGGCTCTTCTTATCACCTCCTCCTTCCCAGTCACTTTCCTCCGACTTCCACTCTGGGGAAATCCCTCCTTCTCTCTTAGAGGGACTTCAACTCTCCTGAAACCCTGTTTTCCTTTTGTTCGTACATCGTGGATGGTGCATTAGTGGGTTCAGCGCCCTTGGAACCCAAATTTTTAGCAACTGATAAACTAGTTTCCCTTTCTTGGAGGGCAAGGAGGTGGGTAAAAATGTTGGCCTTCCATCCTTTTGATGTGACAAAGAGAAAGAAGACAACAAAACAGAGTAATTTAGACATGTCACTGCATACCCGCCACAGAGATAATAGACTGCTTCACAGAACTCTAGTCAAAGCTTAGGCTCTGGCGTCTGCCTGGGCTTACATCTGCACTCTTCTAGGTAACTAGCTGGCTGAATATAAAACCACTTTGAATCCTTGGCTTGCCAACTATAAAACAGGTTTAATTTCTAGTTCATGGCTTGACTGTGAGAATCAATGGTGATGGTGTGTGTAAAATGCTTGTCACAGTGCCTGGCAATGGTAAGCTTATGATAAAAATCATTTTTATTAATTATGATTGGTAAAGCTCTGGATGCATGAAAACCTGGATTTTGACTCTACAAGTGCCTTGAGGACATTCACTGTGACTTAGAGTATCTCCATCAGTCTGGGATCGCCCCAAGCTGTCTTAGTGCACACTTAGGTGCCTACACCGGAAGTACTGGGCAGAGTGCTTTCCACACCTTCTCATCTTCAGAAACAGCTAATGGGACATGAACATCTCTAGCCTCGCATCACTCTGGGCTTACATGCTTTTTCCAAAGGGCCACATCTGGGAAGGAGTAGAGGTGGGATTTGAATCCAGCCTTCAGATCTTGACCTTTATATTTTGCTTGTGGCCAGAAACAGAAGCCAGATGACTCAGTTACTGGAATCCAGGTTTTGGACACAGGCAGTTTGGATTTAATTTTCTGATAGTAAAGTGAACTTAACTCCTCTGGAGCTCTCGGAGTCTCAGTTTCTCCAACTAGAAAATGGTGATAAGATGACCAGTCCTGCAGGGCTTTTTATCAAGAAACAAATAAAGTGATGACCAGGGTCTGGTATGGATGCTACATAGATAGGCCTGGTGTTGAAAAGACCCTATTTTCTAGACCAGTGGTCTGCAAACTGGCCCCTTGAGTGTGGCTCTTCCAGAAAATACCACGTGCAGGCGTGCACGTACAGTGCGATTGAAACTTCGTGGCCCATGCCAAGGGGCCAAAGAGCTGCATGTGGCTCGCGAGCCGCCGTTTGCCGACCACTGTTCTAGAGTATGAAACACTTGAAGTCAGAATGGGTTGGGGTATTTGTTGTCCCTCCACATCAGGGAAACTGAGCAATGGGTTCACTTGGTATAATAAAGCTACGAAGGCAGTCAAACCCATTTTTCAAAATGCAGGATCTGACTAAGGACATACTGTAAATATAGATGACATGACCATCAATGACAAACTATGTCTTTCAATGGTAAACCTGATTCTTTTATGATGTGAAACTAAATTAACTACTTCTAATTCAGCAGTTAGAATAATGTGGTCATGAAACTAAGGATGAGCTAGTTCCTGGAGGTATGAGTCCATTGTTAAAAGAAGTCAGTTTAGGACAAGTGAAAACGTGGACAAATTTGTAAAATATTGCCCAAAGACCTGAGTTTTCTACTTGTTCAGCCTTTTGATGCTACTAGATGCATCATTTTGACAACAGGCTTAAAAGGGTGATGTGAGTAGGGGAAAAATTTGTTTCTTTGCAAGTAATTTTACTGGTTGGATTTCAAATATCTAGGGAAGGCTTAGTCATAAAATATTTAAAATAAAAATTTTAAATGTGAATAAGGTGGTAAATGAAAAAAAAATCACAATTCTTTAAATGTCACTTCATTCCACAGTGCACATTGTCTGCGTTTCTCCTCAGCAAGTGGGGAAATGAAAAATGTCATGTACACGCAAGGTTGACAAATTGATTTTTCTTTGTGAGTACACATCGTTGCATTAAGAATCAGAAAAAATATTTGTACTTTGTAGGTTTAAATGCTGAATTTATACTATTTGGCCCATTAAAAAACTGCTAAGAAGAACATAGAGGTAAAAACATCAATATTTCTGTGATGTTTTGATATTTACTGGTAATGCTTTCTTAAGTATCACCTGCTCCACTGAAGCTGAATTCAGAAGTTGAATCATAATTTTCTGGCATTATTATTTATTTCCAGCCTTTCCAGATGGAAAACATGAAATGTTAAAAATACCTCAAAAATGACTAGATATGTAATTTTTGCTCTTCAAAAATTGCTTGAAATGTAATTTTTGTTCTTCACTCAGAATTCCTGGATCCACATATGATTTTTAAATTTTTATTTTAAAGGTTTTTTAAAAAATTGATTTTTAGAGAGAGAGGAAGGGAGAGGGAGAAAGAAACATCAATGTGAGAGCAAAACATTGATCAGCTGCCTCTTTCGTGTCCCCTACGTGGGTTTGAGCCTATCACTCACGCATGTGCCCCAGCAGGAATCAAACCAGCAACCATTCGGTGCAAGGAATGATGCCCAACCAACTGAGCCACACCAGCCAGGGTCATCCACGTATGACTTTTGCTCTCAACTCTGCTCCTGTGAGCATCCACAGCCCTCAAAATAAATATAAAATATATAATTTTCCAGCTGAGGTCATCTGGAAGATGATTTCCCAAAAGAAAAACAACAGCAAAAAATGCTCCTGAAACAAAGGATAAACACGGAGTTTTGAAAACCGATTAAACTCCTTTGAAAGTTTTAAGCCAAGGCAAAAGGGGACAAGTGAGACTGTAATAGAATTCATCTTGCCAGCAGCATCATAGAGCATTTGCTCTCCTGAACACTAACTTCAGCGGTGATTTATTAGGGGACCAAGTTCATGTCATTGCACCCTGATCTTCAGAGACCTGGCTTCAAATCCCGATTTTACTCACAATTGAAAATGAAGCTGGTGGTCAGGTCCCAGCCCCATTTGACATGATTGTCAGCCTGTACTCAGGAGAACGGCTGTCTGGGAAAACAGGGAGCGTTAACTTGCAGGTCAGGGACTCAAGTACATATCAGTGGAATTTTTATCTGCAGTGAGGCTGAGAGGGACTGCCAGCTCCTGACCCTCTCAGTGGGACACTTATTAAGCTGCCTGACAAAGTAGGGTAATATAATCCTAATGTCCTTCTAAGGAAGCTTTTGTCCTTTACTTTTTTCTTTCTTCTTCTTTTTTTTTTGGTCACAGCTTAAGGAAACAACTAATTATTAAAATGTTGGAGAAGAAACGCCTCTGGGACTTGGAGTGTCTGTGTAAAATCTTAAAGGCAGCCAATTGTGCTTCCTGGCTTTTGCTTGCCCTGTGCAGCTTATGAATTGTTTCCATGTGGCTGCTGCTTCAGTACAGACCTCTGATAAGAGGATGGGGAAATTAGCTTTATAGAAGTCTGCCAGTTCTGGGGTAATGTGTATGCCTAAGTGCAATTTCTTTGTTAAATAAATGGCCGACAAAAGGACGGTTGTTTGCTAACTATTGTGGAGAACGATAGAGAAAGCAGATTTATGAACATCAATTCTGTAATCAGAAATAGGACAAAAAAAGCCAATCAATGTAATTAAATTCAACAATGAATTCCAGGGAAGAGATAGATATATAAAAGGATATGACGAGAGTTTAGTGTTAATTTATTATCAGATATTGGAACCTCTATTCCCTTAATATGAGGTTGCCTCTTACTTTTGGTTGACTATTACATTAAATAATTTATTAATCAATTAATTTTTAAAGATAGTTTATTCTCTAGAGGGTCTCCAAAAGTTCATTGTCACCTCTCCAATATCACGGCAGATAAATTTGAATTTGTATCGATAGTAAGTTGTACGTTTCAGTTGTAACTAATTTTATTTTTAAATTTTTCTTTAATTTATTTGGGTGACATTGGATAATAAAGGTATATAGGTTTCATATATATAATTCTATAATATATTATTTATATAATATATTCTGTGTTTATTATCTCATCAAGTCTCCTTCCATTACCATTTATCCCCCCTTACCTTCTTCTCTCTCCTCCATCCTGCTCTCCTTCTGGTAATCACCATACTATTGTCTGTGTCTATGAGTGTGTTTTTTTTTTCTTTGCTTAATCCCTTCACTTTTTTCACCAAGCCCCCCAAAACGCCTCCCCTCTGACAGCTGTAAGTCTGTTCTCTGTATATATGAATCTTTCTATTTTGTTTGTAGTTTATTTTGTTTGTTAGATTCCACATATAAGTAAAATTGGTTTGTTTCACTTAGCGTAATAATTTCCAGGTCCATCCATGCTGTCGCAAAAGGTAAGATTTCCTTCTTTTTTACAGCTGATTTTTGAATATTTATTTTGTATTCTGCTACTTTACTGAATTCATTTATCAGTCCTAGTAGATATTTTGTGGAATCTTTAGTATTCTCCATATATAATATCATGTTATCTGTAAATAACCAGTTTTACTTCTTCCTTTCTAATTTGGATACCTTTTATTTCTTCTTTTTGTCAATTGCTGTGGTTAGAACTTCCAGTACTATACTGAATAAGAGTGGCGAAAGCAGACATCACTGTCTTTTTCCTGATTTTAAAGGAAACAATTTTAGATTTTGCCCATTGAGTATGGGTGTTGATTGTGGGTTTGTCATATATGGTCTTTATTAAATTGAGGTATATTCCCTCTATTCTCCCTTTGCTGAAATTTTTTATCATAAATGGGTGCTGGATTTTATCAAATGCTTTTGCCACATCTATTGATATTATCATGTGATTTATCTTTCATTTTGTTTATGTGGTGTATCGCATTTATTGATTTGCAGATTTTGTACCAACCTTGCATCCCCAGAATAAATCCCTCCTGATCATGGTGTGTGCTCTTTTTAATGTATTGTTGGATCTGGTTTCCTATATTTTGTTGAGGATTTTAGTATCTATGTTTATCAGGGATATTGGCCTATAATTTTCTTTCTTTGTAATGTCTTTATCTATATTTGGAATTAGGATAATGCAGGCCTCATAATATGAGTTTGGGAGTCTTCTCTCCTCTTTAATTTTTTGGAATAGTTTGAGAAGGATAGGTGTTAATTTTTCTTTGATAATTTGATAAAATTCGCCTGTGAAGTGGTCTAAGACTTTTGTTTGTTGGGAGGTTTTTGATCACTGCTTCAGTTTCACAGTTGTTATCTATCTATTTAGATTCTCTGATTGTCCTGATTCACTTTTGGAAGATTGTATGTTTCTAGGAATTTATCTATTTTGCCCAGGTTGTCCAATTTGTTGGCTTATAGTTGTTCGTAATATTTTCTTACAATCCTTTTTAATTTTTTTGGTGTTAGTTGTTACTTTTCTTCCTTTATTTCTGATTTTATTTATTTGGAGACTCTTTTTTTCTTGATGAGTCTGGTTAAAGGTTTATCAATCTTGTTTATCTTTTCAATGAACCAGCTCTTGATTTCATTGTTATTTTATATTGTTTTTTAGATGGGGCTAGTGGATCTGCCATGAGGGGGAGTGCTGGTCAAGCTTGGGTGAAGGTGGGGGGAGGGGTCCAGAGCCACACAACTCAGTCTGTCCTGGATTCTGCACAGATCTTGGAAGGGTGGAGCTACCAGGAATTGGGAGTTTGGAGCCTCCAGAACTCTGGGGAGTGGGGCTAGGGGATCTCCCATGAGGGGAAGGTGCCAGTCAGATTCACAGGAAAGTGGGGGGAATGACCCCCACACCATAGCCGGACCACTCAGTCATTAATACCTCCTCCATCTGCCCAGCCCAGCAGCTGACTCCTCAACAGGGCACAGGTCCACAGGATGTGGCGAGAGGGAATCCAGAGTGTGGAATTATTTTTTTCCCCAGGCTGATGCCATATGGAGAGGAGTGCTCCACCCAAGAAAGATTGTGTCTGTGGTGTGGGAGAGTCACTTAGCACAGGGATCCTTGTCACCCCTCATGTGACTCTAGTCTGCTCTGCCCTGCCTCTGCCAGAACCCAGGGTGAGTGACTGCAAATGAGATTTTGTGCATTGGCCCTTTAAGAGGGCGCCTGTGTCTCTCACCAACTTTTGTCTCTCCCTGACAGACAGAATCCCTGCTAGTTTTCACAGCCAGATGTAATGTGGGTGCCTCTTCCCAGCTCTGGTGCTCTGGGTTTGGGAGCTGGGCTTGTGGTTGAGGCCCTACGCTTCTCAGAGGGAAGCCCTGCAGGTGAGATAGATATACTAGTGCTGTGGTGGGCAAACTCATTAGTCAACAGAGCCAAATATCAACAGTACAACGATTGAAATTTCTTTTGAGAGCCAAATTTTTTAAACTTAAACTATATAGGTAGGTACATTGTTATTAACTTAATTAGGGTACTCCTAAGGCTCAGGAAGAGCCACACTCAAGGGGCCAAAGAGCCGCATGTGGCTCGCGAGCTGCAGTTTGCCGACCACTGTGTAACTAGTACATCCAGAACCTCAGCCGCGGCCCATGAGAGCAGGGCCAGACCTTTTCATGTCTCTGCCCTTCCTACAAATCTCGATGTGATTTCATTAGTAAGTCCATGGTTATAAGACTTCTCTTCAGCTAGTGTTCAGTTGGTTACTTAAGTTGATTGCTCTATACTTCAGTTGTAATTGGTCCTGGGAGGTGAGTGTAGCTTCTACGTACTCCACCACCATCTAGGAACTCCTGAATATCTACTTCATACCAGAGGGGAGATGATGGGCCTCACTATGGCAAGAGTCTCTGGGTGAGCTGTCCCTACTCATTATGCCATAACTGAGGGAAAGGGGACCATGGAGTTATTCTATTTGAATACAATCTGAGTGGACTATTTTTGTAAAGAGGGAGGCTGCTTCATTCCAATAAATTTTCCCATAGAAAGTTTATATCACCTTAGAAAAAGCAGATAATACCTGGAATAGATTATGGTTCATGACCCTATCTTGGTAAACCTTGAATAGGGGTCCTCATAATATTGACTTTTATTTAACGTAGTTCTTTCAAAGCACTTACTGGGGGCTGGCACTATTCTAAAGAATACAAATACTAATTCAATTAATCCTCATAACAATCCTGTGAAGTAGGTGCTAATATTTATCCCCATTTTCCAGATGAGTAAACTGGCATAGAGAGAAGTTGAGCTGAAGGTTAAATCTCCCTCCCTTCCTCCCCCACTTCTCTCTTGTTAATCCTCACCCAAGAATATGTTTTTATTAATTTTTAGAAAGAAAAGAAGGAAGATAGAGATAGAGATAGAGATAGATAGATAGATAGATAGATAGATAGATAGATAGATAGATAAACAATGTGAGAGAGAAACATCAATCAGTTGCTTCCCATATGCACCCTGACCAGGGATCGAACCCACAACCTAGGTATGTGTCCTGACTGGGATTCAAACATGCAACCTTTTGGTATATGGGATAACACTCTAACCAACTGAGCCACCAGGCCAGGATAAGTTCAAATATCTCTTAATTGGGAGAGCAGTATTCAAAACCCAGGCAGTCCCGCTCTGGAGTCCTTGCTCATTCTAAGCTGCTTGACGGTGGTATACCCCTAACCAACTGGCCTTTCCAATAAACCAATCACAGACTTCCTACCACATACTTGGTACACAAGAACTTTCTATGGATGTCCCAGGGGTCATCCTGATTATAGGCTTTACCCCTTTTTGAATTTGGCATGTGGTGCTAGGATAACTCATTTTGTGCATGTCTATGATAGTTCAACTTTAAATTCTTTAGTCAGGCTCTCATAGCTGGCTAACTCTGCTTGAGCATTTATTTCCAGGCAGAATGGGCTTCTAAGAACAACTAACTTTTGGAGGGATTTCCCCCCAGTTGGTGAGGAAGCTTTTCCTACCCCCCTGTAGGTAGTTGTTCCTGTTAAAACTTTTTAAGTGCTTTGAAAGAACTATGTTAAATAAAAGTCAAAAATTTATTGTAATTACCCTTTCCTTGATTGTCTCCCTCATAATTTGTAATCTTTGTGAGACAGGGTTTTATTTGTCTTCTTGAAGCCTCTGCCTAGCAAAGTGCCTAATCTGTGGTAGGTCATCAAACGAAAGAGATTTGTTGACTGCATCGAACCAGGTGAACTTTGCTGCCTGGTTTCCATGGACTCCCAGGCTGTGCCAGCAAACAAGGATGGTCTCCTCTCTACCCCAGGGAATAGAGTTGTGAATGTTTTTACTAAGTTAGGAAGTAGCTTTACTTGTCAAACAAAATTTAATGATTATTAGAGATCTTAAAATAGAAATGGGGGAAAATGGAATTTTTATTTGGAGAAACTCCCCACATAGTTATTAAACACTGATTTCACAGAAGAAACTAGAAAGATCTTAATTGCCTCTGGACCTACTTTGCCAACTCTAAGGTGCCTTAAAAAATTAAAATAGGACCCAATAAGAGGTTATTATGAAAGTAGGAAAAGTCATTTAAAAGTAGAAAAGCTCCCCTCATATTTGTCCTGTTTGTGATTACAATTTTAAATTATAGGACGTGGCATAACAACAAACCTCCCTTGACTTAATGTCCAACATTTTCTAAATTCCCTAAGTGTTCTAACCTCTTCACCTTCACCTGACACACCTGCTCACTCTAATTGTCTCTGCTCCCTGAAGTCTTCCAAGTCCTGTCTCCCTCACTGCTATCTGAGGTAATTTTCTATTTTTATGTGGTTGTTTCTGTCTTCCTCCCATATGACTGTGCACGCATGCACCCACACAGACACACACACAAGCGATTTTATCTTCTTTCAGCTCTTCCTCTACTCTCCACAGTTTTATCGTAAAGATCAGAAGATAGCAAGGCTGTGGAAAGAGGAGATAATTGAGGATTAAAATTGGCTATTGCTCACCTTCTAGATGTCTGGCATTTTTTTTTATCTGCTTGTAGGAGAGGGTTAAGGTTTACTCAGCTAGTAAGGAGTTATTTTCAGAAGACCAGAGGATTTTACAATAGGAGTGGGTTGGACTGTTTGCTGAAGCAGTGGGGATTACAAGCGGCCTAGGGAGGGTATTTATAGCGCTGATCTCCAGGCAGGGATGTGTGGCCTTGCTTTAAGGCTTCTAAGGCTATGCTATTTGTACATCTGGTGGGTACGTAACTATATAAAAAATAACCTAAAAATTTGGGAAAAACTGCATCCTTGACAAGATATATCCTTTTCTGAAGAGGAATGCTGCAGCTGTCTAACAATGAATTATAACACTCCACAGCTGTCTGGGCAGGAAATGAAGAAAATTATCCTGGCTATCTCAAAATGGGTGTTTGGGGAATGAGAGAGGATGTCAGAGTTGCTGTAGACTATTCTGGAATTAGGGCTTTGAGCCTGCCTGATTAATATTATCTTATATCACAAGGTCATTGGCTATCAGATTTCAGATAGCATTAAAAAATTGGAACCACCTAAAAATCAAATAGCATGATTACACAGATTCCAGATAGTGAATTAAAGTAAAAAAAAAAAAGTCTCTTTTTGGCAGCAACCAGGCTTCCCTTCTTTTTCTTCCCATCCAAGGAATACATGGCATCACAAAATTAATATCCAAATTACCTGAAAGTCAAATGTGATAGAGCTCTGGCTACAGGGGTATCATTTAATAATCACCATTCCAGAAAACAGCTGTTCATATTTTCATAAAGAATGCGGACACTGAACAACTGCTCATCAACCAAATGGCTGTTTTGTATGCCCTCTACACTGCTTCACGAAGTAGCATTTCCCCAGCGCAGCTACAATCAGGTTTCTCCTCTCCGCTAGAAACCTTCAGTGGCTCCCATTGTCCTCAGGAGTATTTCTCAAACCACAACAAGTGTATGAATCACCTGAGGATCTTGTGAAAATAAAGATTCTGATATGGTGGGTTGTCTTCTGCATGTCTAGCAAGTTCCCAAGTGTCCCTTAGGCTGCTCTTCCTTTGTCCGCACTTTGAGCAGCAAGGGTCTGTAAGATGCACACTTAGCTCCCAACCATCTTCCCAGGCTGATTGCCCTTTGTATTCTCTCTCTCTCTCTCTCTCTCTCTCTCTCTCTCTCTCTTTTTTAAAAAAATATATCTTATTGATTTTTCACAGAGAGGAAGGGAGAGGGATAGAGAGTTAGAAACATGGATGAGAGAGAAACATCAATCAGCTGCATCCTGCACACCCCCTACTGGGGATGTGCCCGCAACCAAGGTACATGCCCCTGACCGGAATTGAACCCGGGACCCTTCAGTCCACAGGCCTATGCTCTATCCACTGAGCCAAACTGGTTAGGGCTGTATTCTCTTTTTTTCTTTTTTATTGATTTCAGAAAGAAAGGGAGAAAGAGAGAGAGAGAGAGAGAGAGAGAGAGAGAGAGAGAGAGAGAGAGAAACAACAATGACGAGAGAGAATCTTTGATCGGCTGCCTCCTGCATGCCCTGCTCTGGGGATCGAGCCTGCAACCTGGGCATGTGCCCTGACCCAGAATCAAACTGGCGACCTCCTGGTTCATGGGTCAATGCTCAACCACCGAGCCATGCCAGCTGGGCACCCTTTGTATTCTTAATGCTCCACATGCACTTTACTCTTTGGCCTTCCCAGGTTATTGTTTTCCTAGATACATACACACCCTCTTTTTCTATGCTTTTGGGAACTAGTCCCTATCAATGTCTTACTGGCCTTTGTTTACCCAAAGAGCCAACATTCTCCACAAGCCTTTCTCAGAATTGTCTCTACCCCACCCACCCATTAGAATCACACTTCCCCTCTCCTGCTCTCCTCTTGCATTTTGGTTGGAAGTCAATTTTGCAGCTTGCCACTGTCTGCCAGACTATACATATTGAGGGTGTTTGTCCCAATGAACTGTGAACCTCAGTGTACAGCAATCTCACTGTACACCTCTGCTTCTTCTTCAGCTTATTGCACAACTCCAGCCTAGAACAGGTGCCAATAAAAGTTTGCTGGAATTTAATACAATTCACAAATTGTGTAAAATCATTTCTCTAGATGGCTTTCCCTTGAAGAACTGAAAGTCACTGGCATGCAGATAAACCCCTTCAGTGTTCTTTCCTGGGAGGGTATGTCTTACACCTTGGTAGTTAGGGATTGCTCCTGGGTAATCTTTGAAAAGGTTTTGATTTAGAGGATCTATGAATGTGACGATATGGGCTAAGCTTCTTAAAGGGGCAACCCAGCTGAGAATCACAAAAGAAGCGGAGGCTGCTTCCTTTGCCAAACCTACAAGCTGGTTTTTCATTGTT
Organism: Myotis lucifugus; assembly: GCF_000147115.1. Lineage (NCBI taxonomy): Eukaryota > Metazoa > Chordata > Mammalia > Chiroptera > Vespertilionidae > Myotis > Myotis lucifugus. Next base: position 1,749,709 of record NW_005871122.1, read on the forward strand.
GCTAATGAAAGTCACTTGTGTTGACTTCTAACAGGAAGTACCTTAATCCTTTCTCATTAGACTTCTAAAATTAGCTTTATTTTTCCCTGCCTGAAGAATCATGAGGTGTGCTAACCTTTTCGGTTTCAGGTGGGATGATAGAAGAATTGAAGGACATTCCTTGCTGGGCAATATTAATGAATAGGCTTTTTGAACGAGAGTGACCTGGGCTCTGATTTTGGTCCTGAAATGTCTTAGCTTTGCTATCCTGAGCATATTATTTAGCCAATTTGAGCCTCAATATTCTCATCCCATAATGGGTTAAATCATACCCACCAGAAGGATTATTAATATTAAATGGAAGAATGTGTAATGTGGCACTTAGGTGTGCAACAAGTAGTAGGTGGTGTTAGAATGTCAAGCCCTTCATCTATGTTCATTGATCACATCTCAACTCATAAAAGTTGGGAATGAGAGAGGAGCTCTGGATTTAAGCACTCAAATTCTGCTTCATTTTTACAGAGCTCTGGCCACTCTGTTGTGCCCAGTCACTGGCCCCTACTAGTGGCAGAAGCAATAACATCATTGGGAACTTGATTGTGATGGGATTCAAGTCAGGCTGTCCAAAACATGCCACTTTGGCATATTGATTACTTTGAATTAGTCAATATTCCAAAAAAATAGCTAGTGCTGAAAGGACACTCTGACTTTCCCTGCCCAGAGAGCAGGAAATAAATCTCTTGTATGAAAGGTCCCGCCTACCAGGAGGTAAAGGGGCATCTTCATCATCAGACCAAGACGACTGTAAACAAACTCTACTTAGATTCTTCACTAAGCACCCAAGCCTAAGTCATTTTGTCCTGTCAGTTCTGCACAAACTTATTGTTTCTTTGTTTAAAAACTATAAAAACTGTTGGTTTTAGATGCTTCTTAGGTCTCATACCTATGAGACCTCTGTAGGTACAAAATTAAACTTGATTTTCTGCTGTTAATCTGTCTCGTGTCAATTTAATTTTTAAACTAGATAGAAAAACTAGAAAGGGGGCATTTCCCCCTCCCCAACAACTACATTGCAAGTCCATCTAAAGTTGGACTTTTTAATCTCCTCTGGATCACGGACTCATTTAGAAATCTCATGAAAGCTATTAACCTCTCCTAGGAGAGAGAGAGAGAAAAAAGCATGTATTCATCAATTTTGCTTTTATCAGGATAAAAATTCCACTGGTTCCCAAATCTGCTTATAAACTTCTAGTTCTTCATGAGGCAAGAAGCCAAGAATAACACAACAAAGTTGAGTTGGTACAATAGAAGACCAGGAAGATTAGTGAAAGAATGGAGGGAATTGCTGAACCCTCCCTCAGTTCATTTTCCCTGCTTAGGAAATCTTAAAGCAAAGATAGATGCTTGATGGAGGAGGGGAGAGTGGTTTGAATACCCTTCCTATTAAATCTTGTGCTGGGAATTATTGTTATTCAAACATATTTGGGTTTCTTTTTTATTTTTTAATTGATTTCAGAGAGTAAGGGAGAGGGAGAGAGTGATAGAAACATCAATGATGAAGAGAATCATTGATCAGCTGCCTTCTGCACACCCCCTACTGTGGATTGAGCCAGCAACCCAGGCATGTGCCCTTGACCGGGATCGAACCCGGGACCCTTCAGTCCACAGCCGACACTCTATCCACTGAGCTAAACTGGCTAGGGCAATATCTGGGTTTCTGGTATAAAATGGTTTCCACTGTAAGTGATGATATCAATAAGGTTTGCAGTGAAAGTAAATAATATCTCAGGTTAGGAAACTTCTGTTTTAGATGTGGAAGGGAAGTTGCCCAAGCAGCAAAGTATGCTGTTCACCATTTATCTTGGTCCCGGTGGTAGATCTGTGTGCAGTGCTGACTTGCATTAATAACCATGAACACAATGGACGTGGAAACATGTCCAGGCCTTGCTCGTCAGCTCCCATTTTCATACTTCCTGAGTAGGCTGGGAAACGGGGAAGGACAGCATGAATTCAATTTAACAGTCCAGTAAGTGCCAAAGAAATGATCACAAATCTGAAACTAAGTGTTTTAAACAAGATTTTTCAGATGGTAAAGAAAAGACAAATCCCTTGTTTAGTAAACAGCAAACACATTATACATTAATCATCCACCAGACATTCAGTGTAATCAAAGGTTCCGTTTTAGTTCAAACACAACTTATGTTCCCCAATTAATTACTTATAGGACTATGTAGTTTGCATTTTTAAATGAATTTTCTGCTTCCCAGATGTCTTCTTACAGGAATGTTTGACCCTTTGTAGAGAGGCTGGTTCTCTTATCACAGTGTTTTCAAGGCCTCTTGGGGTGTGAAACCCTCCCCCCCGACACACACACACAAAACAGTTTGAGTACCACCTGCCATGTTGGACCCAATAAGGAGTTTGTGAAGTTGGAATGCAGTTCACATACTTAAGTAGGTTATATTCTTGGCAAAGAGGCTGTGAGTTGAGATGACGTAATTCAAATTTGATTTTTTCCAGAGAAACATTATTCTAATGGAGTTATCTTCCTGACCAAGGGTCAAGACTTAGTGGATTCACAAAATCAGGCTATCATACTAGTAAGGAACCTCAAAGGTCATCTGAGTCAGTCCTCTTTCTTGAGTCAGAAATGTTGTTCTCTCTTTTCAGATGAGAGAACATCTGAAAGGCTAATGTTCTGCTAATATGCCAACCAGGGATGGGGCGTTTGGGGAGTGAGAGAGAGGAGAATCTAGAATATCACTGTCTGATAGAACTTTATGCAATGATAAAAATGTCCTACATCTTCTCTGTGCAGTACAGTAGCCACTAGCCACATGTAGCTTTTGAGCACTCACAATGTAGCTAGTGTGACTGGGACACTGAATTTTCAATGTTATATAATTTTAATTAATTTAAATGTAAATATAAGTAGCCACATGTAGATAGCACAGGTAAATTGAACCTAACTTCAGGCAGTTTGAAAGGCAAGGGCTAGGCAACAAGTGAAAAGTATAGCTAAGAGAATAAAATCTGATGAGATAACCTTGCTAACTAAATTGGTTATTTCATAATGAAGTTTAAGGATCATCAATCTGCTGGTCAATACCAAGGACGTATGCTGTTATAGCATGATAAAGTCTAAGAGCCAGTTGAAAAAATTTATAGTACAGGGAAAAAATGCACACAGAGATTCTTAAGGGCACAGACAAGTACCAAATAAAACATTCAGATTTAGGACAGGAAGAAAATGTAGCATAATAAAGTTAGGATAAATTTAAAGAAAAAACATCCTAAGGATAATGGAGGGAGTTACTATGGAAAATTGTAAAATATATTTTAACAAACAAAACCAAAGATGGCCATATTTCTAGTAGCAAAATTATATCCTATATAATAAAAGCCTAATATGCTAAGTGTCCAGTCCGCTGGTGACTGGTCAACTGTTCAACCAATCAAAGCATAATATGCTAATGATATGCTAAGGCTGCTCAACAGCTCGCTATGATGTGCACTGACCACCAGGGGGCATACAGTCAACCAGTCCTTATGACGTGCACTGACCACCAGGGGGCAGACGCTCCAAATGACAGGTTAGCTTGCTGCTGGGGTCCTGCCGATTAGGACTGAGTGTGATGGGCTGGACAAACCCTGGAGCCCTCCCATGGTCCGTCCCCGGTCCGGATTGTACACTGATGTGGTCCCTGAACCCTCTTGCAATCCAGAACCCCTTGGGGGATGTCGGAGAGCCGGTTTCAGCCCGATCCCGCAGGCCATGGGGATGGCGCCAGACGTAGAGCTCACACTGCTGTTGTGGCAGTGCAAGCCTCTCCTGATCGATTGGGACTGATTGGGCACAAGCCTGAAGCAGGTGCAGTGGGGCCAGGATGAGCGAGAGCAGCAGGTAGGAGATGCAGGCAGTGTTGGACTGAAACCAGCCTGATCCCTGCAGGCCACCCCAAGGGACCCCACCTGTGCACGAATTCGTGCACCATGCCTCTAGTATTTTATAATTCCTTCCTAACGTTGTTTTATTTTCAATTTTACGTACTTTTTTGTAAAGTTGTAAGAAAAAGCACATGAGACCTAACCTTTTAACAAATTGTTTAAGTGTACATTACATTATTGGTAACAATAAGCACAACATTGTATGGCAGAGCACTCCAACCTTTTCACCTTGCATGGCTGAAAGTTTATACTCATTAAACTGCAACTCCCAATTTTCCACTCCCACCAGCCCTAGCAACCTCCATTTACTTTCTGTTTTGATGAGTTTAACTGCTTTACATATCTCATATAAATGGAATTATGCAGTATTTATCCTCAGGAACTTGATTATTTCAACTAGCATAATGTCTTCAAGGTTCACCCATGTTGTAGCAAATATCAGAATTTCCTTACTTTTTTAAGGCTGAATAATATTCCATTGCTGGTATATGTTACATTATGTAGACCCGTTAATTCCTCAGTGGGCATTTAGGTTGTTTCCACCTCTAGGCTTTTGTAAACAATGCTGTACTGAACAGGAAGTGCATGTAACTCTTGGAGATTCTGATTTGAATTGTTTTGGGTAAATATCCAGAAGTGGCATTGCTGCATCATTAGTAGTTCCATTTTTAATGCTTTTAAGAATCTCCATAGTGGCTGCACCATTTTACATTCCTACTAACATTGCCTAAGGGTTCCAATTTCTCCATATTCTAATTAACACCTGTTACTTTCTATTGTGTTTTATCTATCTATCTATCTATCTATCTATCTATCTATATTTATTTTTATAATGGCCATCCTAATAGGTATGAGGTGATACCTCATTGTGGTTTTGATATGCATTTCTATGGTGATTAGTGATGTTAAGTATCTTTTCATATACCTATTGGTGACTTGTATGTCTTCTTTGCAGAAATGTCTATTTATGTCTTTTGCCTATTTTAAAATCAGGTTATTATTATTATTATTTTTTGCTACTGAGTTGTAGGAGTTCTTAAAATATTTTGGATACTAATCTCTCTCTCTTTTTTTTGGATACTAATCTCTTATGAGACATACAGTTTGCAAATATTTTTTCCTATCCCATAAGCTTCCTTTTTTACTCTGTTGTTTTCTTCACTGTGCAGAGCTTTCATTTGACATAGTTTCACTTCTTTATTTTTCTTTTGGTTGTCTGTGCTTTTGGTGTCATATCCAATAAATCATTGCCCAGACCAATGTAATGAAGCTTTCCCCCTGTGTTTTATTCTAGGGCTTAAATTTAAGTCTTTAATTCATTTTGAGTCTCTTCTTACATATGGTATAATATAAGGGTCCAATTTCATTCTTTTGCATCTGGTTATCCAGTTTCCTCAACACCATTTATTGATGAGATTAATGCATTTTCCAGTGTGTGTTCTCAGCATCCTTGTCAAAGATCAGTTGACCTCATATGCATGAGTTTATTTCTGGGCTCTATTTTGTTCCATTCGTCTGTATGTCTGTCTTATGCTAGTACCATACTGTTTTAATCACTGTAGCTTTTTATTTTTTCCACTTTACAATTTTGACTTAAAGTTTATTTTGTCTGATATAAGTATGGCCACTTTTGCTCTCTTTTGGTTACCATTACATAGAATATGTTTTTCTATTCTTTCATTTTCAGCCTATGTGTGTCTCTAAATCTAAAATGAGTCTTATAGACAACACATAGTTAGATTTTTGTTTTGTTTTTTTTACTCTTTTAGCCCCTCTATGTCTTTTAATTGGGGAATTTAATCCATTTACATTTAAAGTAATTATTGATATGGAAGGAATTACTATTGCCATTTTATTAATTGTTTTCTGTCTTGTAGCTCTTTTGTCCCTTATCTTACTCTAACCAGACTACTATAACAAACTGCCACAGACTGGGTGGCTTATAAACAACAGGAATTTATTTCTCACAGTTTTGAAGGTTGGGAAGCCTAAGATCAAGCTGCCAGCAGATCAATTCTGCTATGTTGCTATTGTCATTCTTCTATATATCTGCTTTTGATTGTGTTTAGTTCACTTTTTTAAGACAAATTATTGTTAAACACTGTATTCAAAATCTACAAATGATTTCTTATCATACTTATATCAGTGAACATTCTCTAGAGAAACAGATCCAACAAGAAGACCGATCTATCTATCTATCTATCTATCTATCTATCTATCTATCATCTATCATGTGTGTATGTATTTTTTCTTTTAAGAAACTGCCTTCCAAAATTGTGGGGCTGACAAGTCTAATATATAGGGCCAGCTGTTATACTGGGAACTTAGGTAAGGATTGGTTTTTCAGTCCCAAGTCAGAATTCAGTAGGATAGACTGGAAGACTGAAAACTTGGGCAGGGTTTCTATGCTACAGTCTTGAGGCAAAATTACTTTTCCCTATGAAAGTTGTTTTTTCTCGTAAGGCTTTAAACTGGTTCAATAAAGCCCACCTACATTATTGAGGATAATCTCCTGTAATTAAAGTCAACTGACTGTAAATGTTAATCACATCTAAAAAAATACATTCACTGCATCATCTAAACAAATGCTGGCCAAACAATTGGAAACCCAGCCAAGTTGACACATAAAGTTAACCATCACAATACTTTATATTATATAAATTGATGAATTGAAGGTCAGAGAGAATCAAAGATTATAGAAACGAATAGGGAGAGCATACAGCAAACATTTTTATTTTATAGATGAGGAGACTGATTTACAGAAAGGTAAAGTGACTTAGTGGAGGCAATGTAAATTAGTGGATAGGACTTTGGAGTGAAAAAAATATATAAATATGATAGGTTTATCTTTTATTAACTGTTTATCCTTAGACAAGATATTAATCCCTCTCTGCCTCAGTTTCAACATCTGTAAGGTAAGAATTATCATTTTACAGCAACATTTTGTAAGAACAGTCTGTGGCAGAGAGTAATTTCTCAATAAATGGGAATTAATTATCACTTTTGATATCATTGGCACTCAAAAAGTAGCTCTTAATTTACTCAAAAAAGCTGGGAAGTGATGACGAGTGTCAGTCACCATCCTGGTTCTTCGTTCTCTACTATAATGGTGCTGTCGCTAATAATGTAAAACTATGTTAAATGTGATAGATTATCCAGTCAACTGTTTATACTTTTTAAATCCATGTATTTTTCACTTGTTTCTACTGAAATGAAATCAGGGGATATTCTGTCAGTTGCTGATTCTTATCTGGGTTAGGAGATTCAGGAAGGTATTCCCAGGCAGATTTAAAAAGTATGTTAAGAGCAGTTCCGGTGGGGAGACCTGGGCCCATGTTGGATGAATTTCTGAGGTGTTGATCCAGGGCTGTTTGTTTTGTGGCTCTCATTTTCTCATCTTGAATGCACTTTTGCAAGCATGAGCCTTGGAGATTATGGTTCTGTCCTCTCTGCTTGGAATCAGAATGTCTGTTTTTGCTGCCTTGAGCTGCTGGCTCACCACTTTAGCAGCTTCCCTGTGCTTGTGGATGTTATCCAGAGAATATCTATGTTGGCAGAGCCTGAACTAGCCCTTATTTGTGGAGAATTCTTCATCCTTTGATCTTTTACCATGTTGTTGCTTTACAATGTCAAGAGCCTAAAAGCTTTGGTTTGAATGGTGGCAAAATGCATAGGCATTCAGGAATGAGTTTGATCTTTAATCCACAAAATCAAAGGTTCTTCTCTCTCAGCCACAGGTCCTGCTTGTTGCCTTACAAAATTGGATTATGGCTGTCACTAGACAACTGTATTTTCTCTTTATCGGTCATTCTTAAAGCTTGACTATACGTGTGCCAATAAAATAATAAGACAGCTCCCACTCCCCACAAACACAGCAGGAAAACTGCCAACTGAATTTGTCTTTGGAAGTCATTTTGTTTCATGTTTGAAACTCACTTCTTAGAACTGTGTTTTTTTTTTAATTTATCTTTATTGTTGAAAGTATTACAGATGTCCCTCCCCCCCCACCAATTGGCTCCCTCACCCCACTTCCTTTCTCTCTCCAGGCATTCCCCTCACTGCTGACTGCCCATGGCTATGCATATATGCAAATAAATTCATTGGTTAATCTCTTCCCGATCCCCACCCCACCCTTCCCTCTGAAATTTGTCCACCTGTTGCATGCTTCAATATCTCTGGATTTTTTTTGTTCATCAGTTTATTTTGTTCATTAGATTCCACATATCAGTGAGATCATGTGATACTTGTCTTTCTCTAACTGGCTTATTTTGCTTAGCATAATATTCCCCAGGTCCCTCTATGCTGTCTCAAAGTGTAAGAGATCCTTCTTTTTTATAGCTGCATAGTATTCCATGGTGTTTTTTAAATGCCTCCTAGTGACATTTTTTAACAAAAGAAAAACAGTAGTGTTGTTATGTTAAAGTCATAGGATATTGTTCTAGGCCTTACTGTATTTTCCCCCTTCATTTTTTTTTCTTTCCTCCATTTCTTCGTGGAGAATAGGAAGTGGGGGAAAAATGGGGGAGTGGAGGCTAAGGCATCATAGAGAAGCTGGGACACCTGGGTAGGGCTTATTCCAGGAGAATTACACAGGGTAATGCTTCTCAAACTATAATGTGCATTAAAATCTTTGGTGATCGTATCAGAACTGATTCAGTAGGACTTGGGTGGGGCCTGAGGGTCTACATTTGTAACATGTTTCCGGGTAATGCTGCTGCTGCTGGTCCATGCACCATAATTTGATTAATAAGGACACAGAGAGAGGAGAAAGCCTTGGTACCTGGATCACTCTGGACCAGACATTTTACAAGTTCACTCAGTCACTCCTCACATCAGCCCTATAAGGTCACTCTTCCCTCGTTACAAATAAGGTTTCAGACTCAAAGAGGTTGGGTAATTTAACAGGTCTGAGGTCTGAATGCGGTTCTGGGTGACATCAAGGATTACAGATGGCCTCCTCCCAGTGCCACCTCTCATTGTTAGGATGTGTGCTGCCCTCTTCCTACTGACTCTCAGTCCCCAGCAAGGTGCATACATTATGTTCTGTGGAAGTTCATCACATCAGCTACTCTCACTAATTCAGGACAATGGCCCTCTTCCCAGCTTCCCATTTCCTTTTCTCCTCCAAGCACCCTAGGCAGTGCTGCTTTTTAAAGTGCAGTTCTAATCAAATGGTCTCCTGTTCCAAAGCCTTGTGAGTAACTGGTATATGACATGTTATTTGGCTTGACATTCAAGGCTTTCCATGATATCCTCTCCCCTTCCCAGATCTCTCCTGTTTATGTGCTGGGCTGCAAACAAATGGGGCTACTCCTATTTGCTTTAATAAACCCTGAATTTCCCTGTTTCTGGAACTTTGCTTATTTGATTTTTCTTTTGAAAATTCCCAAGCCTCCATATAAGCACATTAATGTCCTTTCCATGCCTCGTCTGTCCCCCTCAGCCACATACCAGGGCTCCTTTCTTTGGAAATTCCCAGAGCCCTGCCCTGACAGCATCTTTCTTATTTCATCTCATGTGCTATCAGCACATTTAGTTGTACGAACTCACTCTACAGCAGGATGTGAGGCAGTCTTCACAGGCATTATCATCCCTTATTGCATAACCTTTTGTCACCCTGCATAGCAAGGGCCAAGAGAACACAACAAGCACTAAACAACATTTCATGATTAAGTTGTGTGATACTATAAGGCTGAGAATCATGAATGGGATTGGATGGTGAATGAATTATCTCTATATATAAAAGCCTAAGCGACCCAACAACTGAAGGACCGGTCGACTGGTTGCTATGATGCACACTGACCACCAGGGGGCAGACACTCAATACAGGAGCTGACCCCTGGTGGTCAGTGGGCTCCCACAGCCAACCTCCCATGGCCTGCCAACCTCCCATAGTCCCTCCCCCCCAGATGGCCGGCTAACTTCCCGAGGTCCCTCTCCCCGGCTGGCTGGGCCCCCCCCATTGGTCCCAATCGAAGTGGGGGAGCTGGGCCAGCCAACCTCCCATGGTCCCTCCCCCACCCAGCCCATTCTCCCTGCGCCACCCCCCCCCAATCAGCCCCGAAGCCCTAATTATCGGCCAGGCCAAGGGACACCCCCCACGCACAAA
>NW_005871122.1:1759844-1817682 GCF_000147115.1 Myotis lucifugus
GAGGCCCGGTGCACAAAAATTTGTGCACTCGGTGGGGGGGTCCCCCAGCCCGGCCTGTGCCCTCTCGCAGTCTGGGACCTCTTGGGAGATAATGACCTGCTGGCTTAGGCCTGCTCCCGGGTAGCAGAGGGAAGGCCCAATCCCTAGGTGCAGCCCCTGCTCAGGCTCAGAGCAGGGCTGATTGGGGAGTTGGGGCACCGCCCCATCATGCACAGAGCAGGGCGGATCGGGAGGTTGCGATGCCACCCTCAGTCACGCTCAGGGTAGGGCCGATTGGGGGGTTGGGGCACCGCCCCCTGTCACACTCAAGGCAGTGTCGATGGGGAGGTTGCGGCGCCACCCCCTGTCACGCACAGAGCAGGGCCAATCAGGGGATTGGGGCTCTGCCCTCTGACAGAGCAGGGCCAATCAGGGGGTTGGGGCATTGCCCCCTGTCACTCACAGAGCAGGGCCCATCAGGGGGGTTGGGGCTCCATACCCTGTCACACACAGAGCAGGGTCGATCAGGGGGTTGGGGAGCTCCCCCCTGTCATGCACAGAGCAGGGCCCATCAGGGGGTTGAGGAGCTCCCCCCTGTCACTCACAGAGTAGGGCCGATAGGGGAGTTGGGGCACCGCCCCCTGTCACACACAGAGCAGGGCGGATCAGGGGGTTGGGGCGCTGCACCCTGTCACACTCAGGGCAGGGCCAATGGGGAGGTTATGGCTCTACCCTGTCACACACAGAGCAAGGCCTGTGGAGGGGGGTTGGGGCACCACCCTCTATCACCCACAGAGCAGGACCGATCAGGGGGTTAGGGCGCCGCCACTGTCACACACAGAGCAGGGCCCGTGGGGGGGGGGGGTTGGGGCGCCGCACCCTGTCACACACAGAGCAGGGCCGATCAGGGGGTTGGTGCGCTGCACCCTGTCACACACAGAGCCGCAGGGCGATCAGGGGGTTGGGGAGCTCCCCCCTATCAGGCACAGAGCAGGGCTGATCAGGGGTTTGGGGTGCCTTCTCCTGTCACGAACAGAGCAGGGAGGATAGAGAGGTTGTGGCCTCGCCCCCTGTCACACACAGAGCTGCAGGGCAATCAGGGGATTGGGGAGCTCCCCCCTATCAGGCACAGAGCAGGGCTGATCAGGGGGTTTGGGCGCTGCACCCTGTCACGCTGATCCCGGTGCCGGGAGCCTCGCTGCTCCGCTGATCCCAGTGCCGGGAGGCATATTACCCTTTTACTATATAGAATAGAGGCCTGGTGCATGGGTGGGGGCTGGCTGGTTTGCCCTGAAGGGTGTCCTGGATCAGGGTGGGGGTCCCCACTGGGGTGCCTGGCCAGTCTGGGTGAGGGGCTGAGGGCTGTTTTCCGGAAGCGGGTGACTGAAGCTCCCAACTGCTCCTTTTTTTCTTTTTTTTTTTTTTTTTATTCTGGGCTAGCTTTAGCTCTGAGGCCTCGCTGCTGAAAACATCGATACAATGTTGCGGTCCGGCTGGCTGAACCTGGCTGACTGAAAGCCGGTTTCTGGGGTTTTGTTTAGCTTCTTATTTGCAACATAGTACATAGTTGCTTAGAGTTGCAGCTGAGAGGCCAGCTGCAGCAGGTGGGGAACGTTGGAGTCCACCGTCACTGGAGCAAGTAAGCCTCCCTGCTCACTTCAGTGCATGGCTGCCGGCCGCCATCTTGGCTGACAGTTAATTTGCATAAGGATATGCTGATTAGCCAATGGGAAGGGTAGCGGTCATACGCTAATTACCATGTTTCTCTTTTATTAATATATATATATATATATATATATATATATATATATATACTAAAAAACTAATAAAGGCAAGAATAAAACCTATGCATTAAAACAGTATGTAATGGGTTCAGTGGTCATTCTCAATATTATCTGTAAACTGAAGAAAGTAAACTCCTGCTTCCTAGGATGACAGGAGGATGTTCAATGGTGGTGAAACAACTAGAACAGTGCCTGGCATATAGGAGAGGCTCACCAAATGTTGCTTTCCATCATTTTTCTCCCTAGCTGAATTGTATAGGGCTGCTGAAGAAATTTCTTTGATCTAGAAAGCTTGCACAGCAGTGAGAAGGAAGCATTTGGTTTTCAGCACTTTATTTAACTGCCAGGTGTAGAAACATCTTGCGAAGTAGAAAGTGGGAAGTAACATCTCCCTGGAAACCTTTCTGGTATTCTTAGACAAATCAGAAAAGCAATAAATAGCCACTGATAATAATAATAACTCACTAGGCTCCTTGCTTCTGTGTCTTGGCAGAATGTTTTAGAATGATTGCCAGTCTTGATAGTTACTCCATAAAGCAATCCTCCTGCTATGATTCAGTTTTAGGAACAACTCACACTTCTTTATCTATGATGGGGACTCAGAAGGAAGACAAAATACAGGGCAAGTGTCAACTTGGTAAGAAAACCTTTCAAATCACTACTCTCCTTTTCTGTGTTCCAAGAACTGACCCTCACGTCACTAGCAGTGATGTCAAAATAGAAAATATTGTTCCCCTTATGTATTGACAACAGAGATCCTTAAATAAAAATGTGCATAAGAACCACATTGGGAAACTTGTTAAAAATGTACATCTCTGACAAATTCTCATTCAGTGGACAGGGTAGGACATAAGACTCTGATGCAAGTGGCACTTAGATTACTTATAGCTCCCATATACAGTTGAGGAAATTGAGGGTCAGACATATCAACTGATTTTCCCAGGGTCACATAGGTAGAAATGTAGCAGATCCAGGATTTCAGCCCGGGTCTTTTGATGCCAATCCATGATAATTTCCTCTAACTCACAGTTGCCTTTAATTATCTAGAGACATGCATCTCAAAAATTAATGTACATATGAGTCAACTGGGAAACTTGTCAATATGCAGATTCTGACATACTAGGTCTGAGAGGGCTAGAGATACTGCCTTTCTAACAGACTCCTGAGTGTTGCTGCTGCCACCAAGTCTGTGGACCACACCTTGAATAGTCAGGATCTAGGACATCACTGGGTATGGATTGAAGCATTTAAGAAAATGAGAGTGAAACATGAGCTAAAATAAATTGGCCCAATAAATTGGCTCTATTGTGGATAGCATAGAACTGAGCAAATGGAAGGCCACTAGATAAATAAGGATGAAATTTAATTGTTGAAAGGCCTAGGGGAATCAGTAAGGTGGTGGCCACAAGTAACTCCTGCCTTGCTTTTTTCCCTCTTTGATCTAGTTTTCATGGTGATCTGTTTCCCTGGGAAGCTAATGAAGGCAGATGCTTGTTTCTCGAGATATGTACGAAGTAGCAGGAAATGGAGACAGTGTGTGGGAAGAAATAGAAAAGAAAGCATGGCTGGGGTTAATCTGGATTCCTTAGGTTATGAAATAATCTACAAATAAAAATGAAATAAAACACATTTATGCATGTTTGTAAGTATAGAAGACAGGTTTTCAAAAAATATTATAAAATTAGCTTATGAACTTGAGATTATTAACCAGGAAATGAAAAGCAGATACAGAAAGTTACCTACTACTTTTTCTGAAGTTTTCAAGACTAGCATTTCATACTCTTCAGAAAAGAAGTAAGAAATTTGTAACCGGGAACTTATATGCATATATGCATAGCCCAGGGACATAGACATTAGAGTGGTGAAGGCCTGGGAGGGGTGGGTGCAGGATGGAGGGGGTCAATGGGAAAAAACAAACAAACAAACAAAGGGATATCTGTAATACTTTCAACAATAAAAAAATAAATTCCCTTCCCTGCTTGTTTCTGATTAAGGTGCATCACAGGAGGCATTTTTGCACAAGCTTTGGGGTACAACTGTAATAGCTACAGCTGAATAGTTGTTATTGTTTTTTTTGTTGTTGTTCTTATTGCTATTTTCTCCTCCTCCCCAGCTGTATTGTTTTATAAGTTCAGAAGGCCAAGGCAGGGTCAGCAGGTGCTTTTGTAGCTCATATATGTTGGTGGTCATCTATTCATCCACCTTGTTGGTCTGGGTAGCAGCTCCTCCTTCCCCTGCATCCTCCACCCACTTCTCCAACTCCTGGGCCATTGGGCCAAGGGTATGCTTATCTTTTTGAAAAGGATCCACTGTTTCCTGCAGGAGACAGGGGGAGACTCTACAAGGGTTCTAGCTTGTCCTGCCTCCCCACTTTACATCCACCTTTCCTTCTTGGGGTGCCTGCCCTGCAGATATCAAGCTCCTGCATCAGATACAAATACCTAAGTCTTGCAGCGTCTATGTACCCAATCCCTCACTTTTGTATGTCAAATCTGTACAACAAATTGCTTTTCTGATTGGATCCTCATAGATTCAGGCACCCAGGGCCTCATAGTTTAGTCCCAAGGTGTCTGTAAGATCATTGCTCCCTGTCTACGAATGAGACAGCTGTATTTTAAACATCCTTGCACCTGAGGTTCTTGAACATACAGGTGAAGTGCCAAATGGTGTTTTATGTGAACTTACCTTTTGTGGTGTTTCAGCTTCCAGAGAATTCAGTGGCTCAGCATAAAGAGCTCCCATTTTCTCTCTTCACGTCTGTGACACTTCTTCTTGCTCTGTGTCCACAGAAAAGGAAAATTACAGTCAGCTCCTACTGCTCCCTGCTTCTACACCTGCAGGGAGCAGTAGGCTCCAGGGTTCATGTTCTGTTTCACAAAGACTTTTTCAGCCATCACTGGGATAGTAGACCTTGGCCTGACTGTCAGCATGGAGTGTGGCTGTCTGCAGCTGGAGCCTCAGAGGAGAGCCCCTGACTCCGCAGTGACAACCCTACCCTTCAACCTTGTACCAGACAATGCAATCTGAGACATCCGTGCGCTGATGGGAAGAAGATGAATCACCGTGATAATGGGCGCTGAGTGTTTTTTTAAGCTCTCATTTACTTTGTGCATGAAAGCTGGACTTGACATTTGCAGCTGGCTCTACCAGGCAGTTATCCTCGTGCCAGCACTGACTGCACTCCCACAATATGGCCCACAATGAAAGCTTCGTGCAATTACAAGGCAGTTCCTGTAGTCAGAATGAATGACTCCATTCACTACAAACACAGAACTTGCTATGGGTGTTCAATTATATTAGGTGCCTCCTGGACTGTGTAGAAGGGGAGGTGAAATGGTGATGTCAGAATAAGCAGAAGGAGCCTTGCTGTTCTCAGTGCTAGTCAGCATGACAGTAGAATGGTGTCTGCAACCTGGTACTCTGCTCTGAATAGGTTTCGGAAACAGCCCTTACTCACCATTTTTAGGGAAGTTTTCGTAGGTTCTCTTGGCTCATAGGGCTAATTCCCACTTCATTAAGCTGGCATACAGGCTCTCCCCAACCCAGCCCCAACTTGGTGTCTCTAAGTCATTGACCATCCCTTTAGAATGCCACTTGCCTGTATATTTCTGTGGCTTTACTTACCCTATTCTTTCTGCCAGAACCTTTCTTGCTCTTTCCTACTTTGGGAACTCCTAGATTTTAAGAACTAGCTCATACATTACTGCATTTGACAAAATTAAGAGGTGTTTTTTTCCTACTGTGCTCCCACAGCATCTTTTATGAACTTCTATTATAATTCACAGTATATATCATGTAATTGTTGACTTACTTCTCAGACTAAAAATTTGACTTTCGTGTGGACTTCACTCATCAGAACATATAGCACTTCCTGGAACTAATGTAGCTTTTCTTTTTGAAGAGAATGGAATAGTATTGGGAAGAGAGCAATTGACTTGGCCAAAGAGCTTCAATTCGTGATTTGGGCTCCTGGGTTCTGATTCCAAATTTGTCCATCTCTATCTGGCCTTTTAATGACTGATCAGAATTGAGTAACACTAATAAGTATAACTCTCAATTTCTTCTTGCCTAAATTTCTTTATTTGTTAACTGGTAAATATGATACCCACCCTTGCTAGCTCATAGCTGTGTCCTGAAAGTAAAATCAAATAAAAAATACAAAACGTTGGTGGGAGGAGGCCCAGTAAAAGCTTCTGAGTTTAGGAAAATAAACTTTGCTGTGTGGCTTGTTTGTTGTGGGCTTTTCTGCTTCTTCTCTAGGCTTCTAACATGTGCCAGACACTTGGTAGAAATAGTTGTGATCAAGAGAAAGCCATGAGTTTGAAATCCCATTAGTTAATAAATTGAACTCTCCAAGAATAGTCATTCAATCAATGAACTTTTCTTGGGAGGCTCTGAAGAGTTACTGAGGGACAATGTGGCTCTTCAGCTGTCTTTCGGGGGGAAGAGATTCTTATTCTTACTGGTCCAGAATGGCCCAGGCCTCCTCATATTTGAGGCTGACTGCTGGTTGCTCCTCAGGTATGAGCTGGCATAAGCATTTTCTTTGGCAATTGGCTTTACTATTTCCCAGGCAAAACTAAAAAGGAGTTAAAAATGGCCTCTGGTGTCTTCACATCCCCTTTATATTCTGTCTCCAACATTTTTCTTGCCCTTACCTACTGGTATGCAGGGGCCTCATTTTGCCTCTTCACTGTCCAAATATCACTGCTCCAAAACAGTAAAAAATTAATTAGTAGCTTATTGTTTTAATTATGAAAAATGGTCACTCTTTTATGGATTAATATATTTTTTCTCCTGTGTGTCTCCAAGCTTTTATTGGGGCATTATAGTATAATTTTAAAACAGACTATAGTTTTAAACTACAGAGAAGTGTTTTTGTTTGGTAAACATTTTTCTTTGATAATTTCAATACCTTTGCTAATTGATAGTTGTGGACATCTGCCCATTTGATTATAATGTGTATTGCCAGAGTTTCAGTAATTTCTTTTGTGTCGATAGTGAAAAGTGAGCTTTAAGCACACTCAAAATGGGGATTCTTAAAATTAAGAGGTATTCTGAATACCTCTTAGGCAAATCAAAATAAGATGATCACTGGATTTGGGAGGGGAGTATAAAGAACCCAAAAGAAACAGATTTTGTTTTGCTTTTGTATCAATGACACAGATGGTCACACTACTGAAGATAATCACATCTTAATCAATTATAGTTACACTAGAGCAGCAAAGAAAGCTAGAATGAATACAAAGAAAAGGCATCTCTCTTCTTCATAAAGTTCAGTTATAAGAGCTGCCATTATTATAATGCATTTTCAACCAGTCAGGTAAAAATATAATTTTCTAATGAGGTATGGCAACCTTAAATAAGGCACAAGGAGTGAATTTATATTCAGTTGGCCCTCATCCATGGATTCCACTGACAATGGATCAAAAATATTTTTAAAAATTCCAGAAAGTTGATCCCTAAACAATCTACACTAATAAAAGAGAAACATGCAAATTAACCATCACTCTGCCACTCTGCTACACCCACCAGCCAATCAGAGCGACTATGCAAATTAACCCAACAAAGATGGCAGTTAATTTGCATATGAGGCTCAGAGCGAAGACTTAATTAGACTGAAAATGGCGGCGGCCATGGAGCTGGAGTGAGCAGGAGGCTTGGGTTGCTCCCGGTGACAGAGGAAGCCAAGCTTCCTGCAGCCAGGGGCAACCCAGGCTTCCAGCCGGCCCTGGGCTCTGCTGGAGGAGCTGGAAAAAAAAAAAGGAGGGGCTGGGAGCAGCCAGAGAGGAGAAGCCAATCCTCACTGCTGTGGCTGGACCAAAGGTCTGGGTCCCGGAGGAAAACCGGTGCCAGCAGCCAGGGGAAGGAAGGCCTATTGTGCAAATCTTAGTGCAATGGGTCACTAGTACAGTATAATCTACACTAATAAAAGAGAAAGATGCAAATTGATCTCAGCTTTGCAACACCCACCAGCCAATCAGGAGTGTGTATGCAAATTAACCTAACAAAGATGGTGGGTTAATTTGTATACGCAGGCGCTGAGTGGCCAGGGGTGGGACAGGACGCTTTGCATTGTCACCATGGTGATGACGCAGGCATTCCACACTGCCCCAGCCACTCCGGGCCTCTGGGCAGCACGGGAAGGTGAAAGGCGGCTCCCGGCTGGAGCGAAGGCAATGCCAGCAGCCAGGGGAAGGAAGGCCCATTGTTGCACGAACCTTCGTGCATCAGGCCTCTAATATATATATTTATATGCCCTTTACATTGTATTAGGTATTATAAGTAATCCATAGATGATTTAAGTAAATTAGATAAGGTAGGATATGCATAGATTATATACAAATACTACACCATTTTATATAAGGAACTTGAGCATCCTTGGGTTTTAGTATCCATGGGGGTGTCCTGAAACCAAGTTCCCATGGATACTGAGGGATCACCATATTAGGTACAAAAAAAAAGACTTTTCTAGTTATAAAATATTTCTACCTCACTAGCAAAAAATAAAACTTACTAATAGGTGACAACCTTGTTATATCAGCGACATTGAGGGGGCCTTAATTCTCATAAATCTATAGAAGTGCTCCACTTACTGGGACTATACAAAATAGTGCCAACCCCTCCCGAAAATGACAGCCCTTTAAGTACTCATCAGGTCATCTGGGACCTTTATTTAACCCCTCAGATTCAACATTCTGAGGCATTCCATCATTCCTTACATGACAAAGTTCAGGGTCTCTTCACCATTCCAACCATTTTCTTCTGCTTGTCCACATGCTTCTCAAATGAGGTATAAAAAACAGAATGCAACACTCTAGCTGTGATCCAATGAAGCAGATTAATTTTACTTAATCTACATTAAATGAATCTACATCTATATGCTGCTTGAATTCACATGAACCCTTTCAAAGCCATAAGGGACTTTGATTAGAATCAGTGGATGGAATCATATAGTTACTAAACAATGTCTTCACTACATCCTGTCCTGGTGCCATTGTTTACACGGATCCACATATCAGACCTTTTATTCATTCCTACTAAACTTCATTTTAGATTTGATTCATTATTCCCACCTGGCACATGTTCTAAAAGAACTTTTGGAGTCTGAGAGAAACTTAGAGATTATCTAATCTAATCTCATCCAAAGATGTAGAGTTGTTGACGCCAATGAGTGTCAGAGTCAGAGCGCCTGAGGTTTCATGGCATCCTCTTCCCTCTCTTGGTCCTTCATCTCTTGTAATAACCAGTTCTTCTCAGCAATATTACCTTTTCCCTTTGGGTTGTGGAATGATTGATTTTGTTTAAGAGCCACCAACTTTAGCTTGGATAGCTTGGATAATAACTTGGATAAAGCATTATTATGAAAGATACCTTCCCTTTTCCCTTACAGAAGAAATCCCAAAATGACATCCGTTCCCTGTCTAAGATCTGGTCTACCCCTGACAAAGTTAATGATTATGCTGATGGGTCAGCACTTACCTCAAACTGCATTTACCTTTATAATAATAACAATAAAAAAATGAACCTCCTTGCATTGTTGAGATTCAGGAAAGTTTAGTTCTAAAGCTAGCAACATCTCTCTGGGTAAGTGAGTTAATCTTTTCGTGTCTCAGTTGCTGAAATGAAAAGAAACTGGTTGCATTTTGTGGCCTCATGATCAGTGCTTTGGCTATTTATAGAAATGTCACCGTTTTCTTATGAGGAAAACAGGTTTAAAATTTCATCATTAGAAATCGAGTCCTCTGTGCTAAGACAAGAATTTATCATTCAAATCCATGGGAAAGTTAAATGCATCAAAATTAGTTGCTAATACTTTACAGTCCTCATTTTATAAGGTTGCCAATAGGACAGTTAGCTGAAGGAAGCTCTGAACTGGATGAGATACACAGTAGGAAAATATAGGTAAGAGAACGAGAAGAAATCCCACACGCGGGAGCTGCCTGGAATCAGAGGGCCTAGTGCTATATGGGGGTATCTTGGTAGCTGGAGGTGGACTTAGAAGCTGTGAGCCCAAGTGTGGAAGGAAAGTGACACATTGTTGTAGGAAGTGGAAGGGAATTAGGAAACCATCCAATTCAATTCCCTCATTTCACAGATGAGGAGACTGAGCCTTAAATGCCTTGCCCGAGGTCACGCAGCTGGTTAGTGGTGGGGTCAGGTCCCTGATACCAGTGCAGGGCTTCTCCGCTATATCATGAAGACAAACTACACAGTTTTGTTTAAAGTGGCATGCTCCCAGGTTCCCACACCATGCAAAGTGAGCGAGATTGATGAGGTGGTTGAAGCAGTCTATTTGGGAGTAGAAAATACCTCTCCCTGAGGCTGCACAGTCATCCCCTCAGAAATGTTTGGGTAAATGCATCACTGTGATCACTGTGGACTCTGTAGAAACTGGCAGAGACCCCAAAGTAGAGTCCTCTTATACTGTTTTGTGGAGACAGACTGTACTGATTAATTGGACTCAAAGTCCTGATTGAGGACATTCACAGAATGATTTTGCTGCTGAACATGTAGTCCCAGATGAAGACTAATTTCACCAGTCAAATAGATCCTAGATGAGTGGTGACTGTTCCTTAAATGATGTGTGAAAGCTGTGGAGTCTTTAGGGGGGTAGCCAACCACATCTTCTTTGTTCTCTCCTAGGGCATATTAGCATTATGTATTAGCATTTTTAGGATTCATTCCCAAAGGATCACTTATTTAGGATTTCTCTTGAAGCATCAAGCTTGTTTGTTGTGGCTGAAAAACTATTGGCCATCTCCTACTGCCTTGTTCCATTTTAAAGGAAGGCCTTTAAGAACAACCCTCTTACAGACCTTGCTCTGCATAAGCTGGAGTTAATAGTAGCCTTGTTTCTTGATTAGTCTAGCAGGTGCTTCTCAAACTCTAAGGTGCATATGAATCACTTGGGCATTGTGTTATAATTCAGATTCTAATTCAGTGGTCTGGGATGGGGCCAAAGATACTGCCTTGTAAATAAGCTCCCATTAGGTACCAATGCTGCTGGTCTACAAACCAGACTTTGAGTAACAAGGCAAAGTTTCAGAGTAGCCTCCGCTTGACTTGTTAGAGGTTTGTGAGGTCTGCTTTGGCACACTTTTCTCCACTCCATTCCCAGAGGAGTGTTTAACCAGGACCTTCCTGGGCCCAAGGGAAAATTATTGAGCCCATTAGGCACTAGAAGTGAACATGGATCTTTGCACCTAAGCCTTCTTAATCAAACCTGCAGTATTTGTGGGTGGGACTGTTTGCTTGCACAAACACTCTACACTTGCCCACAGTAATTAGGTAATTGAATTGCAAACAGTAATTAGCTGCCTAACTGCCTGCTTGTTCATGCAGGTATCCAATTTGCTTTTGAAATGTGGGCTTATACTGGTGAAAATGGGAGCTTCCGTTAAAGACTGCAGACACAATTAAGAAGGCCCATTGAAAACCTGGTCCTGAGTGAGCAGCTGTTGCATACGTCTACCTTAATTTTTTTTTTCTCCTGATTTCAGTTACTCTGATTACATTTTTTTCTGGAACTCAGAGAATCTCAGTTCCATTGTGTTACTTAAGAGAAATGAGAGGTGCTATTGGATGCCTGTTTTCATGTCTGTGGGATAAAATTAAAAACTAAGTGCTGTGCAATAGAGTGACAGGTGGTCTGCTGCTTCTTCGGGGACTGACAAGCTTGTTTACTTCCCGAGAGCTTGTCTCTGTGCAGCCCATCATGACAACAGGTGAGGCTTCTGATGCCATCTCTCCCACACTAGGGGGATACGTGCTCCAAACTGTGGCCCAACACACAGTTCTCTTTTAACCCTTAATCATTTTCATAACAGAACAGCATCTAGAAATAGGGAACATCTGCTTCTCTGACAAAGTGAGTTTGTGTCCAAGATTCCCAAGAAACCTCAGCGAGGATATTAGGCAATTCCTGCTCCCCTCCCCCAACCCTTTCAAGATGGTTCATTCTTTTAAAACAAGTCTCACACGGCTCTTCCACTACCTCTAAGGTCTAAGGTTCTGGACGCTCCTGTAACCCAACTGTGGGGACTGAGCACCAGCAGGCCGAGCTCTGCTGAAGCCACTGCGGTTGTCTCATTCACATCACGCCCGGGGCTCTCTGAAGCTGCTGCTGAGGGATGACCCTGCACCTGCTGACCTTCAAAACAGTGTTCCCCTGAGCCCGCCCATCTTTCCTAACAAGTGAAAGGCTTCGGAACACACAATAAGCCCAAGTTTAGAGCAGGGCACAATGTTCGTTAGCATCGTGCAATCTGTACATTGTATTATGACAGCATTCATTTATTAATGCTTCATGCTGAGTCATGGGTCTTTTCTGTTCTTTCATGCAACAGTAGTTTCAACTAGATTTAAGCATAAGGGCTAAATTTTTAGGGAGAAAATATCTTGCAAAATATCCCCTCCCCTTTTTTGTAATTGGTACAAAGACTGTTGTGTGGTCTCCAGCATTAAAGGATGACTATAATGTCTTCATACCGTCACCAGAATTATTTCTTTGAGACTAGATTGTTTAAATCCATTTAGTTTTAATTCCATTATGAAGTGTACTAAAGGGCTGGTGGTCAAGGCTGTTACTGGAGCTTTCAGAGGTGAAAATCTAGGACATCATTAGAAAAAAATGAAAACGAACAAAAATCAAGGGCATTTTTATATTCAGCAAAGAAGAATAAATTAGGATACAGAAAACTATGGCTTTTAAAAATAATAAGGAAGCAAGTTACATGTTAAGATGAGTAATGACTATTGCTCCTATAAGATAAAGAAGGTGTATAATTTTAAGACTCCCCACCTTTCTTTATAGTATTCTTCAACTAGCACCCTAAGTCTCTCTAGTATTGTTCCCTTTTATTAGGGGCTGCAAAAAGCCCAAGAAGGATTCCTCAGGGAGTTTGCTTTGGCCTGTTTCTTTGAAGAGAAGGAGTAAATTTTCCCAGTGTATAAATCTGACCATAATATTGGATCTGGTTCTCCTCCATCCCTCCTGGAGTTGCCTTAGTTTGGCCTTCATCATTTCTCTGCTGGACCATGGCAATTTCGCCAAATTAGTTGCCTCCTCATCTTTTTAAAAAAATATATATTTTTATTGATTTCAGGGAGAGGTAGATGAGAAACATTAATGATGAGAGAGAATCATTGATCAGCTGCTTCCTATACACCCCCTGCATGTGCCCTGACTAGGAATTGAACTGTGACCTTCTGGGTCTTAGGTCCCTTCTCAACCACTGAGCAGCACTGGTCAGGCAGCCGCCTCATCTTTTTTTTTTTCCTTTTCTTGTGTGCACTGTTCATTACTGTCACCAGAATTATTTAAAAAAAAATCATCGCATTACTACAAAGGCTTCCTGACAGAGAGGAAATTCATACCATAGCCTATAAGGCAGCGGTTCTCAACCTGTGGGTCGCAATCCCTTTGGGGGTCAAACGACCCTTTCACAGGGGTCGCGTAAGACCATCGGAAAATACATATATAATTACATATTTTTTGTGATTAATCACTATGCTTTAATTATGTTCAATTTGTAACAATGAAATTGGGGGTCACCACAACATGAGGAACTGTATTAAAGGGTCGCGGCATTAGGAAGGTTGAGAACCACTGCTAAGGCCATTTCAACCTGGCTCCTATCTCTTTAGGAGATCTCTCAGCAGCCCCCTGTCTGGCCATGCACCAGCACCCTTGTCATATTAAGGTTCTCAACATCCCCTGAATGTCGTATTATCTCATTATACTCGGCCACTTTCCAGTGGACAGAGAATCAAACTGGGGTATGAACAGGGACCAATTGTAGGGTATGTTCAAAACTCAGATGGGAAGGGGGAGAACTTTTGGGCAGGTAATTGGGAGTGATTGTACTTTAATCCTTTCAAAGGTTTATTGAGTAGAAAGAACACTTGTCTAAATAAGCTCAGTGCATAGCAGTTATCCATATCACATTGCTTTATAACTAACATTCAAGGAATTATATTAGCCCCTTGGCTACAGAGCATATGGAAGTCCAGATGGGTATAGGTTTTTTCCCTTTGCATTTTGTTCAACTTGTGCTGACGGTATCAGATTTTCCATCTCCAGAGTCAGAGCTTGTACTTATAAACATCGTGAGTTCGGTGGAAGAGTAGGGGAAAAGGCCAAAAAAAGAGTGTTTTATGAGGAGAGGACAGAGTTCACCTTCCCTCTTAATGTCTAGTAAAGCACAGTTATCCGTGAAGAGCAGCTCCTTTGTAGCAGGGAAATTCAAGGTTTGCTGCTCTTTAGGAAAGTGTCAGTTTATAATAACATCTGCAGTTTCATGGAGCTGAACGAATTTTTTGGTTGAGTTAAAATTTCCCTTTAGATAGTCTACAATCTGAGAGCAAGAGGGAAACTTCTGGGAACAGCATTCAATCTTCCATTTGGCTGCTTATTCTGCCTTCTCTACCCTGCTAGCCCACAGGTCAGGGCCCTCGGTCTTCCAGCAAAAAGGAGTGACCTTTATTTTCAGGAATCAGGAGAGGAGAGGAAGGGGGAGCAGTGCTGATACTGAGATTCCTCTCGTGGTTGGGAGATGTTTCTACCTCTTGCCCCACACTTCTTTCCCTGAGAACCTTGACAAATGAGGGGAGCAGAGGAGTCTTTCCCCTAGGAAATCGGACCCTGCAGACATGAAGACCTTATACAGACTCTTCGCATAGACCACAATAAAAATGCACGTGGACACAGTCTCCAGACTTTCAATCACACAATGTAAGTGAGCACATGTTCCCCCACCAAGTAGGAGGGCACTTTGTGTTTGGGTCACTTTACCAAGAAATTCAATGAAATGGATAATGTCAGATTTTTTTCTATCACCCATTCACTCACCCCACTCTCCCCTTTGGCAACTGTCAGCTTATTCTCTGTGTCTTCGAGTCTGATTCAGTTTTATTTGTTTATTTATTTTGTTCTTTAGATTCCTCATATAAGTGAAATCCCATTGTATTTGTCTGACATTTCACTTAGCATAAAACCCTATAAGTCTATCCATGTTGTTACAAATAGCAAGACTTTGTTCCTTTTTATTGCTGAGTATTACTCCATTGCATGTGTATATATATATGTATATGACACATATGTATATATGTGTATATATGTATATGACACATTTTCTTTATCCATGTATCTATAGACACCCAGGTTGCTCCCATATCTTGGCTCTTATAAATGAACATAGGGATGCAAATATGTTTTCAAATAGTGTTTATGTTTGCTTCAGATAACTATCCAAAAGTTGCATTGCTAGGTCATGTGATAGCTCTATTTTAAAAAAAATATATTTTATTGATTTTCTACAGAGAGTAAGGGAGAGGGATAGAGAGTTAGAAACATTGATGAGAGAGAAACATCGATCAGCTGCCTGCTGCACACCCCCTATTGGGGATGTGCCCGCAACCAAGGTACATACCCTTGACCGGAATCGAACCTGGGACCTTTCAGTCCACAGGTTGACGCTCTATCCACTGAGCCAAACTGGTTAGGGCTGATAGCTCTATTTTTAATTTTTTGATGAATCTTCATACTGTTTTCTATAGTGGCTACACCAATTTACAATTTAATTAGAGGGAACAAAAATTACCCTGTACCATGTGAAATATAAAAAGCACATGTGCTATTACAGCCAGCTACCCTCTTGTGCAGACCCTTCCCTGACTGGAGTCAGATTACTTAAAGGAGAGGCCAGTTGAATCAATGGAAAGCCAATCATATGTAGAGTTGTCTCCTTAACTAAACTGTATATAACAATGGGAACAAAACAAAAGAGCGACAGACCCATGATTTACAATAAGATCAAATGCCTTACTCCTAGCTAGAAGGGGCAGAAAATCTGAATCATATTACTCAGAAAAGCCAAAGGCAGTCATTTTGGAAGCATACAACTTTCCTCACCTATGACTGTGCTAGTTCTAGAGTTTCCTCTAAAGAAAAAATTATATTCATTTACTCAACAGGTTCTAATTACTATGTATCTGGTCCCATGCTGGAAACCAGAGAAATCTAGTACACATGCTAAATCTCTGCTCTTATAGAGGTTGCTGTCTGGTGAGAGATACAAGCAAGGAGTATGATGGCTGCCAACCTACTTAAAAATACTTTTTTTTTCAGACAGCTCTGAATTATACAAGGCACTGCTAGGCAAGACCTTGAAATCTACCAGCAGATCCCATATGCTAGTTTGGGGTTTCTAAAGCATTGACTCTCATAATTCGCACTGCATTGTTTATATAACCATTTCCTATTTCTTTCAAGAGCAGAAGGGAGAGGCTGGCAATGCTGCCTTTGTTGTCCATGTTTTGCTAATTCTCCCTCCATTCAGGCAGATCACAGAGATGCAACTTGTACAGTTGATTAAAATGGCATCTACATCCTAAGAAATCAGAAAGACCAATCAGAAAGGACATATGCACCCCTATGTTCATAGCAGCACAATTTACAATAACTAAGATTTGGAAACAGCCTAAGTGCCCATCAGCAGATGAGTGGATTAAAAAACTATGGTATATCTACACAATGGAATACTACACTGTTGTGCAAAGAAAGAACTCTTACCATTCGCAACAGCATGGATGGACATGGAGAGCATTAAGCTAAGCGAAATAAGTCAGTCCGAGAAAGACAAATATCACATGACCTCACTCATTTGTGGAATGTAATGAACAACATAAACTGATGAACAAAATAGATCCAGAGACAGAGAAGCATCAAACAGACCGTCAAACTTCAAAGGGAAGGCAGGGGAGGGTGGGAGTAAGAGATCAACCAAAGAACTTTTATGCATGCATATAAGCCTAACCCATGGACACAGACACTAGGAGGGGTGAGGGCATGTTTGGGGGCGGGAGCGGGGAGAGGTCAATGGGGGAAAATGAGACATATGTAATATTTTATGTAATACTTTAAACAATAAGAATTAAAAAAACACACATAAAAATGGCATCTACATTTATCCTTCAAGCAGGAGAAATAAAAGAATTTCACAAACAGGGGAATTATGATCACTGAACTTAACAGATGATTCCCACCTTGCTCACCGTTATGGGCTGAACTGTGTACCTTCATAATTTTTATGTTAAGGTCCTACCACCCAGGGTCTCGGAATGTGACTGTATTTGGAGGGAGAGCCTTTAAAGAGGTGATTAAGTGAAAATGAGGGTGTTGGGGTGGGCCCTATTCAGTGTTATTGGAGTCCTCATAAGAAGAAGAGATTAGATCACAGAGAGGGACACCAACCAGGGGTGTGCTCGCAGGAAGGAAAGACCATGTGAGGACACAGCGAGAAGGTGGCCATATAGAAGCCCCAGGAAAAGGTCATTCCCTTATGACCTTCAGGGGAAACTGACCCTGCCATCACCTTGATCTTGGACTTTCAGTTTCCAGAACTGTGGGAATAATTTTTGCTGTTTAAGCCACACATTCTATGGTCCTTTGTGATGGCAGTGCTAGAGAACTGATGTACTTGCCTCTGTATCTTTTGAATATTCTGTGGTCCAGAACTTGATGGACTAATCTTTCAAAAGAAAGGAACCTTACTCCTCCCCAGTTTTCATTCAGACAAGGAAAGGTGCCTGAATTAGTCTTCCAGCACTTTACATGGCCACCAAACCGGACACATCATGAATACTATGTTTACTATCACTAATCTGCCAAGTCTAAGGAGGCACTATAACTTTGTCTCACATGGATTAACTTCTTCAAGAATCGAAGCAGAAAAGTCTCCCAATATTTGACATTTTAATATTGACATGCTTCAAGAGAGAGCTCAGAGATAAATGACCACTTCAGATCTGTTCTGGCTCAGTGCTCCACAAGCATCCCTTGAAAGGACTTTGATCTCCAAGGCTTTATATAATTCAAACTAGTTAGTATTTCTAAAATATCATCTGCAATTAAATTTTCTTCTGTTGGATGAGGTTGAAAATCAAATACATATTATTTAATAATCAGGAGATTGATATGTAAATCACTATTGTTTGAAAAAGCTCACTGATGCAAAAATGTAATTTTCTCTCTTTTCCCCAAACCAGTAAGAAAGCAAATAACAACCTCCTTGTCGTCCTGTGGTTAAGCGATGGAAGATTTGTGTAGGGAGATATTAGAAATGCTTTTATTCTGGAGCCTGCTCATCGATAAAGTGTTAGATAACACAGGGTTTTTACTGAAATTCATTTCCTCTGCTTAATGACTAATTGCGGTGAAATAGACATGGCTTCAAAATCATGTCTTTCCTATTTGCATTTTTTTCCCCTTCTCATTCTTAGACTTAAAATTCCAGTTGTGCTAGAAATCCTGATATGTCTAACACTTTAAAAAATTATATAGATCAAAAGAGAAAGCATAAAAAGCTTTGATAGTCTCCTTCTAATAAACGCCTTTTTAGACATTTTTAATTTATACAGAAAAGTAATGTTCAGTTGGGAAATGCTCAGATATTATGCTTTAAAGCCTTAATTTACATGATCAGCTTGATCCGCATGGTGCACATTAGCCCTAACTTGTTGGCAGAGGGAAAAATTTAGCTTGATAATATCCTCTACCCTTTGTGAAAAGAAAATATGCTTATTAAGGAACGAGGGAGGCACTGCTGGCTGCTCCCTGCACAGGCACCAGCCCAGTGTGTGCAGAGCTGCCACAGGTGGGCCAAGGAGACCTTTGCCTGTCCAATTTTCTGCTGCTCTGGTCGCTGAGAGATCACCAATTCCTTTCTTATGCTATAGCCAAACCCAATAGCAACAGAAGACATCTGTGTTCAATAGGTGTATTTTGCCAGCTCACATTAAATAATTCATTATGAAGTTTGTAGGGTTGAAATTATTAGCCTGAAATTATTAGCCTTTATTAAATATAGAAGCAGAAGCATCACCATTCCCTGATGAGAGCAATCAACCCTTTAATGATTCTGCTCTCCAAGTGGTATGGTTGGGACTTTTAATTGTTTTAAAAGCAATTCTTACTCACCTACTCTTATGGGTTGAATTGTTGTATTGTGCTCCCCCACCCCCACCCCGCAAAGGTGTTGAAGTCCTAAACCCCAGTACCTGTGAATGTGACCTTATATGGAAATAGGGTTTTTATGATGACCTAGTTAAGATGAGGTAGGTCATTAAGGTGGGCCCTAATCCAATATGACTGGTGTCCTTATTAAAAAAAAATAGAGGAGATTTGGACACAGAGACAGACATGCACAGAGGGAAGATGATGTAGGTAGTGAAACACGGAGAATACTACCTACAAGCCAAAGGACTTCTGAGGCGGCCCGAAGCCTGGAGAGAGGCACTGGACAGGTTCTCTCCCACAGCTCTCAGAGGGGGCAGCCCTGTGGACACTGATTTCAGGCCTCTAGACTTCAGAAGTTTAAACACTAAATTTCTGTTTTTCAAGTTGCCCCATTTGTTGCATTTTGTTACAGCAGCCCCAGGAACCTGATATATTAACAGGTCTGCTCTACACCGTTAGGATATTTCTACTGGTTTGGAGTCTCTGAATGGATTGCTTGTGCTCCCATATGAAATCACCTCATTTAAAATTGCACCCCAGACATTTCTCATCTTCCTTTGTTTAATTTTTCCCCTAGCACTTATTATTTAACACACAATATATTTTATTTGTTCATCCTTTTGTCATCTTTTGTCTCACTAGAATGTCAGCTCCACGAGGGCAGGGAGTATTGACTATTTGGCTGAACAATATCCCCAGGAGATACTCAAATACTAGTGAAATGAGTGACTGAAAGAATTAATTGTTTTCTCATCTCACTCCATTCCACATCAACCTCAATACCTATCTTACTCTGAACGTAACCCACCCACAGAGTCCACCGCAAGGGAAAAGAATAAAAAAGAAAAGGAGGAATAAAAGGGTATGTATTAGTTGCTTGGAAATTTGCCTAATCTAGGATGTACTTCATTTGAAGTTCTAAGTAGTAGGAGAGATGATTATTCTTCAGGACAGATCTTTTTTATCTTTCATTTATATTCATATCTATATGTTGGTGGTGTTAACCCACTTCATATCCAGGAAATTTCACTAAGTTTTTCACAAGTAACATCTATTTCCTAAAGGACAGCACAGCAATTTTGAATGTCCATGTTTTACTTGAGATTTCTGTTTTTGGATTAACTGCCTTTAAAGGAAAAATCATGGATTTAGAACCTGCTTTGGTTCAGATTTTGATTGTGTACACATCAATGAGCACTATGTGTGAGCGGACAAATCATCAAGCCCTATTTTAAGGTTCTGCCTCTGAAATTACTGTCTCAGGAGAGCGTGAGCAGAGCCCCATAACTGGTCCCTTGGAAGAGGCTATTCTGTTATTTGGAGAAGATTATGGTATGTTAGGCTGAGGTCTTTCTTATCTTCTTCTAACCTAGAACAGTATGTTCTGGGCTGCCAAGGGTTTTGTTTAATTTCTCCAGCGTTAGCCTAATACAGCTATACCTAGGTGATCACCATATTTTTATGTGGCTTAAATTGAAATTCATAATTCCCCTGTGGGTTATATTTCTATCCCAGAACAGAGAAGAGCAATGGTCTGGGATCAAAAAGTCTTACCACTTGCTGTACGTGTGACCTTGGGCAAATTATTTTGTCTTTTGAAGCCTATGAAAAATAAATAACAATAGCTAATCCTAGAGAATGATCGTTTAGAGAAAATAATGTATATAAGGCTCTGGAACATAATAGGTGTCCCAGGAATGGTAGAGATTGCCATTCCCCCTGTCGGCTGGCAATTTTGATAACGGATTCACCTAACCTCCAGGCTCTATGCTGCTCAGCCTTCTGCAGAAATATTAACAATGGAGCCTTTCCTTGCAGGCGTGGGCAGTGAGGGACGCCTCTGATCCAATTAGACTCTCCACATTATAGATGTGAATGTGATTCTGTGCAGGAAGTTTAAGTTGCAGGGGCCAAGCGGGGGAGGGTGTGAATGCCCAGAAAGAGGCTCAAGGACTCTCTGATAGAGTCTCCCACAAAACCCCACTTGGAAAACTCCCCAGTGACTTAAGAAACTTGCTTGGATAGTTGCTGCGAGGTCCCAGATCCACCAGGGGCTTTGGCGTCCACGGCTGTGTTGCCTGAGCAGAAACACTTAGGACGTCCTTGGGCAACAACCTCACCTGTTTTTCACAAATAACACTACCTCCCAATTCCACCGAGGAGGTGGTGATGCTCAGTAAAGCGTTTCACCGGCATGCAGGGAAAAAGGAAACCAACTTGAAAGATAATTTACGAGCAACCTTTCTCGGTGTTTGAATGCATGCCAGCACCTCCAGCAGAAGCCACTCAGGTTTTTATGGAGTTTTTGTTAGTGTTGTTTGTCATTTTGGTATGATAACCACCTGTAGTCATTAACTCTCCCTATTTCTAGCACACGGCCTCGAACATCTGCCGCTGCAGCCCAGAAGTCCCTCAACAGACTTAAGCTTTATGTCCCTGGAATGGGAATTGCCTCTCCCGTTGTTGGGATTACGCATATGTCTTCCTTAGCCTGCCTTCTGGTGGCTCTCAACCCGCTCTGCCTTCCCAGCGCGGTGTGCGGCAGCACCCTGTCAGCCTCGGAGCTGTGCTGCTCCTTCAGATATTCCCACGTGAGTCTCTGCCCTCTTGCTGGACTGCAGGCTTACTGCGGGCACATAGGACGTTTCCTGCAATGTTATGTCTCATTTTTGTACCCAGCAGAGTGAGCGCTCAGTAAATGCTTATTGAAAATATTTTGCATGCAGTGTCTGCACAGTCAACGCAGGAAGGGGAAGGAGGGAAATGAAAAGAATTCACTCCCGTTGTTTCTTTCAATAAAACCATTTCATAGAGTCATGCATTGCTCAAGATCCTAAATCGTCGTAGCAGCTTGAATTATCTCTACTTAAAATAAAGGGTGAAAACGCCATGTTGACATATGTTGGAGGTTTTTTTCTTCCACCTTAAACCGAGGTTCTCCAAAGAAAGAAGGCTAGGTTGAATTGTCCCTGCAAATGGTTTCTTCTGGAAATCCATTTCTCTGAAGCAAAACTCTGGGTATTTACAGCTGCTGCAGCGCCTCACTCTCACCTCAGTAAATTATCCCAAGATCACAACATTGAGTCTCCGAGGTTTTAACGATATTAACATTCTAGCATGATGCTTTTTTTTATTTTACTGGAAAGAAAATGATGTAATTTGACCTTAAAATACGAAAATGTAATCTTCCATCAGAATAGAGACTCTGTATCTCATGGACCACATTTCCTGTAAGTGCCCTATGTGTGTTCTAAAGAATGTGTTTTTCATGGTCCCTAAGTGAAACTTAAATTGTGTGTGCTCAAAAATGTTTTGCTTACCAGAATTTCCTGAAGGCTTATAAAATGTTACAAGTGTGAACCACAATATGAATATAATTTACCATCTAGATGGCAGTTTTTTTGACTAAAGAATAAATGCTTTTATTTTGTTTAGCTACAGAAATATTCTTATAAATGATGAATTGTCCTTATGTGCTCATTATACAAGGACATGTCAAAAATTAGACATAAAGGAAATTCCATAATTTAGTCCTACATATATGCTCAGTGGGATCCCTTGGCAGGCTAGAGTCACTGTCTCAATTTGTACACTGGCTTTGTCCAGGCTTCACACAGACAATTTTAAGTAGGAAATGAAATGAAGCTGAGGAAGCCAAAGTGTATTGTTTTTTTCTTAATTTGAGACATAAGTGACCAGGACATGGTCTGCAGTAGCTGACGACAGTGCCCCCAAAGGCCCTTTTTAGGCCTTTCAAGATAGTCTCCCTGGCACGCTTATTGACCTCAGAAAAGACCCAAATTAATCTGGAGAACAAAAAGTCTTTTTAATACCCGGCCATTAGAAATAGCAGATTAGGAGATTTGCAACATTCTTTTGCTGCAGGCTCAGGATTCCTACAGTGTCCAGTGTGTGTTCAGAGAGGCGGAAAA
Source organism: Myotis lucifugus (assembly GCF_000147115.1). NCBI lineage: Eukaryota > Metazoa > Chordata > Mammalia > Chiroptera > Vespertilionidae > Myotis > Myotis lucifugus. Next base: position 1,782,560 of record NW_005871122.1, read on the forward strand.
TAAATGATGTAAAGAGGTCTTAGTGAGCATTGCCTTTTCAAGCTCATTTACCTCATGACAGAAGCCAGGGAATGAATGTGAGGATGTGTGTGGGTGTGTCAGTGTGTATGTGCTGTGAATGTGTGTGTGTGGTAGTGGTTTATGTACGGTATGTGTACATGTATGTGTATGTGTAGGCATGCTGTTGGTGTGTGCATTGTGTGGTATGTGTGAATGTATATGTACACATGTGTACATGTGGTATGTGTGTGTCGAGTATGATGTGTGTGGTATAAGTGTGAGTGTATATGTGCGGTATACATGTGTGTGCCTGTGATATATATATGCATGTACAAATATGTGTTTGATGTATATGTGTTTGTGGTATTTGTTTATATGTTTGTGAGGTATATATATATATTCATGTGTGTGTTTAAGGTATGTGATGTATGTGTACTTGCATGTAGTATACGTGTGTGAGTTTTGTGGGTGGTATGGTGTATGTATGTATGTATGTATGTGGAGGGTTACTAATAAATATACTTTTATTTTTAAAAAAGTGACTTCAATTTTTATTCCTTACAATCCATGCTCTTTTTTGCTCTAAGGTTATCATTCTAAAGCCAAAACTGAGCTTAGCTTATCCCTGCTCACGAAAAAAATAAGGAAACAACACCAGTTATCTGGCCTTGCCTACCCACTGCATTTCATGTGCAGCTCTCGGGAGGCAGGCGAGGGCAGGGGTTAGGAGAACGTAGGAGCAGAGGGTTCAGCTTGGGTCATCCTCTCTTCCATTTACTAGCTTTGTCTTTGGACAAGTTATTTGATCTCTCTAAGCCTAGTTTCCTCATTTATACAGAGGGAATGATAATAGTAACTCTTGTCCTGGGAGAATGAAGATAACTTTGTGAGTTTGTGAGTTTGAAATGAGTTAATATATAGGACACACTTAGAATAGTGCCCAGCACCAAATGAGTGCTGTGTAAGTCTTAGCTATTATTTGCGTCATCCCTGGGACCCAGGCACTGGCCTTCGTGTATTCTTTTGTTCCTACAAATGCTAAAATCTTAACGGGTCCAGCTAAGATGTCATCATTAAAGCCAACTATAATACTTGAACCAAGGAAGGAAGCATTATAGGTCAGTGGTTTAGAGCTGGGTTAGTGATCAGAGAGGTCTGGGGTCAAATCTAGCCTCTGTTCTATATCAGTACCTTGTTAAAGTGTCGCTTTCTCATCAGTGAACCGATGTATCACTAGGCCTTGCCTCTTGCCTTTCTGGGTGTTGTTAATGATAAATGAGCTAAAGTATGGGAAGAGTGTAGTGGATTTCCCTGGCATTTCTTTTCTTCTGGATACATACACCCAATTATCTGCCTTGTGGTATACTTACCTTGTGAATGTCTAGGTTCTATCAATTATGCCCCCCCCCATTGCCTACTGCCTACTACAGTGCTATGTTCATGATATGCTCTCAAAAACATTTGTGTAATAAACAAATAATAAGAATGAAAGAGGAATCAGAGTGAACTTCTAGGGTCAACCTAAAAGCCATTACTTTGAAATATATAATGATATTGGTAAACATTCAAAGAGATGCCTTTAAAAGTGTCATAGCTCAAAATACCCTGAAATCTTTGGAAGGCAAAAAAGACTTTTAAGAATCCACTTTAATTTGTTTTCACCCCCTATTTCTTTAGTTGTTATGTAGTGAGTAAGGCTGATTCTCAGGGTCATTGCAAATTGATTTTGTGCTGTGCATTTAAAAGAACTGAAGTAGGTTCTTAGAGTTTTGTTCACTATTACTGTTCCTAAGGATTTTCATTCTGATCATTGATTTAATTTTTTTCTTTGGTAATAGCTTTCTGAACTACAACAAAAAAATACTTTAGCAAAAATATTAGCTCTGTGGATAATTGCTATGGGATTTTTTTTGGTGTTATAAATATATGTGAAGAAATACTGTAACTTATATGATTCTCAAAAACCAAATTTGTTGAGTGCAACAAATGCAATATATTTCTGGTAGTTATGTTTTAAAATGCCTTTAAAGGTCTTTGTATAATTTTTTAAGGAAATTTTCATGACCTGTAGTAGTCAAAATATGGAAGGTAAGAAGTAATATGTATAGTATATTATATTTTATCCTTTTATTATTTGTATACTTTAAAAAGAGTGTTTAAAAAACTGATTAAAAAAAAACATTTCTCATTGTACTTGAAAAGAGCTTTCAGGTTGTCTGTTCTAACAGTTTAGAGCAGAATCCAACAATTGCCTTTGTAAATATCAGAACTGGTGCCTAAACCCCAGAGGGACCCAATCTTTAGCAGCCTGAGTTGGTCACTGGGAAAGAGAATTTATGAATTGGTGTTCAAAGTGTTCCTTGCCCTGATAAAATGCTGCCTCTTCCTCCACCTGTATAGAGTTCTGTAATCCACCATTTTCTCAGATTGTTCAGCTGCTTTTTCAGATAATATTCTTCTGGGGGACTGTGTCCAGCCATCCTACAAAACAGTAATAAATGGAACCCCTTTGCTGTGGTTTTAGTCAGCACTTCGGAGAGCAGAAGTTAAACCCTAAAAAAGGAAGTGATAGAAAATAAAAAGGGAAATTTCACAAGGTGATAAAAAATATTCCCATTATAAGTGGGAGATGTATACAAATGATCCACTGATGAAATGGCTTTCCTCACTGTGTGAAAATTACAGAATCCCTGGACCCAAACCCCTTTTATACCCCCAAACAAGACTCCTTTCATGGCAGGAAGTCAACTGTCTCCATGGCAACCAAAACAAATAGTGAATATTGCCTTAGAAAACAAGATGGATAAAAGGTGCATCTAAAATTAATTTATGTCTTGGGATCAGACACTTGAGATGAGAGAACTGGTCCATAAAGTACCCAAGAGGAGCTATTAAAAAGCAAACAAAATAAAGCCCTTGTTGAGTTCCCAAGGGATCTGTGGTTAAAGCATATGCATCCTTTTTGGCTCTGCCTTTAATGGGGAAGTTGTCAATATGTCCCCATTTACACGGACACTTTAATGATGGCCCCTATAAATCCCAAGGCTGCCAAAGAATGTTTATTAAAAACTGCCTTCAAGAGTGATCTCTTAATCCATCCAATTGTGCAGCTGGTGATTTTTAAATTATTATTATATACATCAATTCTGAGATGCAGACATGCCCCCTCCCCAAATTAAGATTCCGAAGATTTTGAGTTTATAAAAATCTTGTTTAAAAAAATAGGAAGAAAGAAAGAACATTCTTACAAGCATATGGAATCCTCAGAAGCGACCGTGGAGCTGTAAACTTTTCATTAAGTATAGAAATTAAAAACACTAATTAAACCACTCTTTGGAAAATAGCTCCAAATATTAAAAGGGACTTTTCAGGAGGGAAAAGTGTCTCTGCTTTTCTGTGGCTGGAGCTGTGGCTTTGAAGTCAGGGAGACGCGGGCAGGGTGCCTGCTTCGTGGGGAGACCATTTCTTACCCTAAGTAGGTGGATGGCAGGACACCAAGGCTGAGCAGGATGCCAACACTAACTGCTCCCTGTTAGGGCAGAATCACATTTAATGCTTAACCTGACTCAGGCTTCCTCTTTGTAGAAGATGCTATCCTGCCCCTCCCTACCCCCCTTCTCTAAGATCAGTTTCTTTTTTCACACTCACCTTTCAATCAGTGCCACAGTCCAGCTGTTTCTTCCCCAGATCTCTTGCCAATTTCTCTTCCTTCCTATCCGCCTTTATTATTGCACAACTGGATGATTATAATAGCTCCCTAATTTATCTGGCAATCTTCTTGCCCTCCTCACTTCTATCTTTCCTACATGACTCATTAAAAAAATATAAATATGTATTTTTAATGACACACACACACACACACACACACACATTGTTGACAGTATTACAGATGTCTCCCATTTCCCCTTCTTTACTCCTCTCCACCCAGCCCCTCCTCCCCATGTCTTCACCACCCTATTGCCCATGTCCATGGGCTATTAATATAAGTTCTTTGGTTTATCTCTCCTCATCCCCCCATCCCCACATTGAGGTATGTCAGTCTGTTCTGTGCCTCCATGCTTCAGGTCTTATTTCTACATGACTCATTGGATTTCTTTCTCTGGAAGATCATGGTATTTTTCACTTCTTTACTAAAAAATAATAATGACTTCCTGTTGCCAGTAGAATAAAACCCAAATTCCTCTATGGGCATTTATGGTTCCCCACAAGCTGACCTTAATCTGTACTCTAACATATCTCCCTATCAATTGTTCCACGAATCCATCATTCTAATCATTATCATTTACCACAAATGCCTTATACTTTCCCCTGGGTCCTTACTTGTACAATTCTTGTTATTTACTGGAATAGCAACCCTGATGGGCGTTTAGTCCTTCCTCCCCAACACAGAAAGCACCTCTTATGCATCTCCTAAAAGCCAACTCTTATTTTACAACCCCGAACACTTTCAAACCTCCCAGCCTTCAAGATCTCATTTTTCTCTAAACTCCAATAGTACTTAATATCTGTGGTAGGCAAAATAACCTATAAAGATGTCTGTGCCTAATCCCTCCCTGGAATCTGTGATGTGTTGCAGTACCGGGTAAGAGGAAGTTGGCAGGTGTAATTAAAGTTATCGACCTTAAAATAGGGAGGTTATCTCAGATCTTCCTGTTGGTCTCAATCTAATCACATGAGTCCTTAAAAGCAGAGAACTTTCTCTGGCTGCAGTCAGAAAGAAGTGGCTGAAGAGAAGGCAGTTGAGGTGTGACAGGAGGGAAAGTTAGCTTCCAAGTCTGAGAAAGATTTGGCACACTGTTGCTGGCTTTGCCACCTAGGGGCCCACATGCAAGAACTGGAGAGGTTTCCAGGAGCTAAGGGTGGTCCCCAGCTGCCAGCAAACAAGAGAATGGGACCTCAGTCCTTCAATTGCAAGGAACTGAATTCTGCTGACAACCTGATGAACTAGGAAGCTGATTCTTCTCAGAACTTCCCAACAAAAGGCCAGCCTTGATTTTGGCTTTGTGAAACCTGAAGCAGTTACAGCCAAGCCAACTCAAGCTTCTGACCTACAGTACTGAGATAATAGATCAGTGTTTTTTTAAGCCACTGAGTTTGTGGCAATGCATTATGACAGCAATAGAAAACTAGTACAATATCCTTTCTGTGCATTTCACAAAATGTGGAGTTCAAGAAACAGATTTAGAATTCAACTGCTTGGGCCTGAATTCTGCTTCAATACCCTCCAACTGTAGGCAAATTACCCTTTATGCACTATAACTGGACCATCTCTAATAAGAAAACCTATTATCACTCCTGATAATTCACAGGATTATAATAAATATAAAGTTACATGTTACATATAAAAGCATTAGAAACAGGCCTGTACATACTAGCATTCAATAATATTTCTGATGTATTTCTACAACTATATACTAAGCTCCTGAGATACGGAGAAATGATAGTTTAAAAATAGTCACAAACTCTTCATAGCTCTTCCCATGAAGAGACAAAGGCCCCTTTTCTCCATCATTTGCAGCTGGGCTGACCTTTGACTTTTGTTGTCCCAAATAATGTGGTGGACTTGTCGCTGTGGGAGTCTCAAGGGGACTTGTTTTTGCTTTTGCTTCTTTGCAATGCTTCTGCCATCATGTGAAGAAGCCCAACATGAGAGACCAAGTGTCTCTTCAGACATTGCCACCGAGGCCCCAGACCAACAGAGCACCCAGCACAAGCCAACCCACCAGCATCTTGAAGCCACAGAGTCCAGCAGCAAAGACAGAGCTGACAGTACAGATTATTTTAAGTTTCTTTGCATTTTTCAAGTAATCTCCTAAGAACTTAGTCAAGAGTCTCATACACATTTGCAAACCAATTTCATAATGTGGGTAAAAATGGACATTCTTAAATTGTGTCGTTGAGATAAAGCAAGCAAGAAAGCTATCACTCACTACAAAAACTAGGTAAATGTATGAGTAATATACCTCGGACTTTGTGCTGACTTTGTGCAAGTCATATAGCTTCCATAGGTCTTGGTTAACTCATCTGTAAGTTGGAAACCCTCTGGTTAGAGACATATGAAGATAGCTGTGGCCATGGGGCCAGGAAGTACTGAGTTTAAAGCAGTTGTCAAAGAGGAGATATGGCTGCTTTCTTAGTAGAAGACTAGACCCAGTGGTCACTGGTTTATGTGATTCTGTTTGATGATATGTTTTGTCACTTGTTGGGCTTTGCTTCCTCTGTCCATATCATAAAGTACATTACAATTGGCAGGTGGCTGGCAGCCTCAGTAGGAAGACAAGAACATGGAAATGTTTTAATAAGAAATGGGCCTCTTATACTAGTACCTTGTCTAATGACAGCTTCTTTCACATTTGTGTTCCAATAAACATATGTTGCAGTAATACTAGAAGATGTTAAAGCTTATTATCCTATGTTTGGTCAGTAAGGGGAAGTAAGAAGATAGTTTTCTTAATCTAAACTAATCTGTCTTATGCCTCTAGGGAGATAGTTTATGAATATAATTATGTTTGTTATACTATTACTGCTCTCTTAGTATATGTGTGCTGTTGAACACAACAGAATGAAAATGATTTTTCCCTCTGGCCAATGTGTCTCAGTGCCCACTAATGGAGCGTCAGTAGTTGTTGGGATACAAGGGTATTCAGTCCTCTCACAGATCTGAGTATATACAAAGCTGCTGCCTCTGGCCTCTTGCTCTCTACTCCAGACCCTCTTACTGTGGCTGGTTTTTCTGGTCTCCATTCCATTGCCATGAACATGAACCTTCATTCTTCATTTTCGTCATTCCCACCCCATCTCCTGATCTAGTCAGTGACCTGCAGTCAGAACAAATGACCTTTCACCTCTGAACCTAGTCCATGCTCCTGGAACTTATCCCTTACTTCTGGACTGAGAAGTAAAGGTAAACCATCTTTCAAAGTTTATGTAGCAATAGAGAAAAAATAAACTGAATTTCTTAAAAGTTCTCCATATCTCTAATCTCTCTCATGAAAATAGAATATACCTCCACAAATCATTGATATGGAAATAATTTCATTGTCATTCAAGAAACCCAGCAATTTCCGTTATCTTTCATTATAAGTCATGTTACAGACAGTCATGTGTCACACACTTGCACACTATATATAACTTCAGTGTACCTCCCATGGTAATCTTAGAAGCAACTACCAAATATATTTAGATTTAAATAAGTAAGCATAGCCCTGCCAGTGTGGCTCAGTTGGTTGGAGCATCATCCCATGCATCGAGAGGTGGTGGGCTCGATTCCTGATCAGAGCACATACCCAGGTTGTGAGTTCGATCCATAGCTGGGCATGTGTGGGAGGCAACCAAATGATGTCTCCCACATTGATGTTTCTCTCTCTTCTCTCTCCCTTCCCCTCTCTAAGATCAATAAAAAAATAAGCATAATAAAAATAAGCGGTCACCAGGCCATATGCAAAATATTAATATATAATATATGTTAAGGATTATAATACTTTTAGAAAAATTTTGATAACCTTCTCTTCCAAACAAATATAATTTGAAGTATATCAAGAAGCTTGTCATAGTCACCAAATGCTAAAAATACAAAAACTAGAGATAGAAATACATTTCATAACTCTTGCAAGTAGTTCTAGTTCCAGCAATAATGGAACATAGGGACTAGAATTATCCTCCCTCCTTAAAAATAAATCTAGAAAGCTAGGTAAAACATATAAAAAATGATGTTCAGTCATTGGACCATGGGTAGAACATGACAGTGATTCCTGAGCGAAGGAAAACAAATGAGGTGTTTTCTATAATTGTGCTAGTTTACTGACTTCAAAGAGTTTCCAAGGTATAGAGCAGGAAGGGAGAACAAAAATAGGCCTCTAGTCCTCCTGACTTTAGGAGATAGAGTTCAGAATTTAGGAAGGACAGGATCAGAGCAAGGAGTAGGGGAGAAAAGTAAGCCAGATGCCTTACTTTTTTTTTCTTTTACAAAATTTAGAGAATTGCCAAAAACTGGATAGTCAAGATAAATAATATTTTAATCCAATATTAAAAAGTAAAATTAATGTAAGAAATCACAATTGATAAAATACAGTATCAAACTTTTAAATAAAGACAGAATCTGACACTGAACTTGCCTGATTTGGCTTTGCTTGCCTCACCCTATTCCCAGCCTTGTCAAAGATTTTTTTAAAATTTTAATCAATTCAAATTTATCATTTTTTTCATTGTTAGTGCCTTTTTAATGCTATTTAAGAAATCTTTGCCTATATCAAGTTTACAAAAATGTATCCTGTATTTTCTTCCAGGAGTTTTATATTTTTTCACTCAAATAAATAAAAAAGCCCATCTCAAATTAATTTTTGTTTATGGTGTGAGACTGGTGTCAGCACCATTTGGTGAAATGAATGTTTCTTTCCTTTCCTCCCTTCCCTTCCCTTGTCTAGTTTTCTATTTTTTTTTAAGGAGGGAGGGTAATTCTGATCCCTATGCTCCATTATTGCTGGAACTAGAAGTACTTTCAGAGTTATGAAATGTATTTCCATCTCTAGTTTTTGTATTTTTAAAATTACTTTCTTTTTCTTCTTCCCTTCCTTCCTTTTTTCCTTTTGTTCTTTCTTCTATGTATATCTATCATCTACTTATCATTTTCCAATTTAATACTTAAGACTTCTGGAGCTCTGTTCAGTTTTCTTTAATATTTTCTCTGCTTTTCAGATTGGATGATTTCTCTTCATATATCTTGAAGCTCACCAATTCTTTCTTTCTCCATCTCTAATATGCTGTTATCCTCATTTTGCTTATTTTACTTTCGGTCATGCAATTTACATTTTGTTTTTATCTCTTTGCTGAGATTTACTACCTATTCACTTTTTAACACCAACTATACTTTCATTTACATTTCTGAACATGTATTTCCTTAGCTCTTTGAAAATATTTATGGTAGTTGCTTTAAGATCTTTGTTTGCTAAGTCTGATATATGAGTCATCTTTGGAATGGCTCCTTTTGATAACTTCTTTACTGAACATGATTCACATGTTCTTGTTTCTTAATGGATTTTATTGTATGCCAGTTATTTTGATAGTATATTATAGAGCTTCAAGGATTTTGATTTTGTTTTAGTAGGAAGTTCAATTATTAGTTGATCACATTGCATTTTGTAACCTTGGCCTTATTTATATGCAAATTTCTGCAGATTTTGTCATGGTTTTGTTTTAGGTTTTGCTTGGGTGGGTATGGAGTAGGGCACGGTCTTTATTTTTAAGGAGTAGCTTTTGGTTGTCTCTGGAGGATATTCAAGGTGTTAATCACATTCTAACAAGTGCTGCATGAACCCTATAGAAGTCACTGTTTGGTAAACCTGGTATGATTTCAGTCTGACCATGCACAGCATAGTCCTTGGCCAAGGACTCATGAGGAAGCCCATCTCAAACTTATAGAGTCTCCCGTCTGTGCAGATTGCACCTCGGGGTCCTAGCTATATAGATTCCAGCTGCTGCAGCTGCCCTGACTCTGATATCTGCCTCCTCAGCTCAGATGGACTGCCATGATCTGGATGGATTTCAGCTCACTGCATGTACTCAGGAATTTGCCCACAGTTAACTGGGAAATATGAGACTGACATCATGAGTTCATTTTCTTAGGTATCACAAACTCACACTGTGTGTGGCCCAATGCCTGACACATTGCTATTGAGATGCCTCATATTTGACCCATTAGCATGCTTGTTTATGGTAGAAGTGCTATTTTGGTATTAGTTACTCCACTATTGTCAGGACTCATGATAATCTTCATATAATATTAATGAAAAAGATATCTTACATTTATTTGATATATTAAAATCATGCATGATGCCTGTGAATACATGAAAAACAAAATTATAGGTGGAATGAATTGAGTAAGTTATGCCTAAAATTTCAAATCCTTTTGAATTACTTCAACTCGAAGTTGTTGGTGCTTATTTTACTCCATACAATAGAGCTCTCTGTGCCACTGAGATCACTGTTGATGTGGCAGTCCTCAAATGACTGATCTATTGATTCTGTGATTCTCTTCCAAGTTGCTGTCACTTCAGGATTTTGATGTTGGTACATTTAAGGAGTATAAATGTGCAGGCAGCATCACGGTGTTATGACTGCCACCTGGTCCACTGTAATTGTAAAATGTCATGGACAGTAAGAAGGCTTCCAGATTTCAAAGATACTAAAATGTGGGAAAATGTGCAGACGACAGGCATACCTTTGGAGATATTGTGGGTTAGGTTCCAGGCCACCGCCAAAAAGGGATTATTGCAATAAAGCATGCCATAATCTTTTGGCTGGTGGAGGGCCTTGCCTTCAATTTGTAAAAATCATAGCATCTATGAAGTGCAATCAAATGAAATGTGATAAAGTCTGCCTATGTTAGAATCAGTGTAATACAGCATTTGACTTTTAGACTATATGCATCTTAATTGTGAAGCAAAGGAAAACAAATACTAAAAAATATTTTTCTTTATATCATGGAGACTACATTTAGCGTGACTCTAGAGTTGATCACTAGTCTTTGCTATTGTGACAAACACTGGGTATATAATTTAATACACTAGTAATTTTTATAAATGCAGCTAAGTAGAGGATAAAAGTTAATTTTGAATGCTAATATGAAAAAAAATGTGTAGAAGAAAGAATAATATCTACCAACGAGTATCTATCTCCTGATGAGAAGTCAGGAGAAATAAGTTCTAAACTGTATATTAACAGGTAACATGGACAGTAAAACCTCGATATAATGGACTAATTTGGGCAAGAGGGTGTCTGTTAAATCCAAAAGTCCATTACATAGTAAAGTAGGTTTTCTGAATGCATATGCTAAAAATTTGACAAATTAGCTAGTTTACCTGTTTTTACTTATGTAGAAACATTTGTGTAATTAAAATTAAGTATGTTTGAAAAGTTAAATTTCACAGAAAAGCTTTCTATATGTATTACTATAGTTTTAAATTTATACTGAATAGGTCTAGTAAATGTGTGCACTCACCAGTCACCTCAAGTAAACAAATGCCCATGGCTGAGGTGTGGCTTATGGCACGTGGGAACATGGCCAGCAAGCCTTAAAACGGCTGCAGAAGTCATACCATGAGACAGCAGAACCAATTACCGAGCACGATGCCGTGTGATCACGTGCTAATCATTTGCTGAACATCGTTTATGAGGGAGTGGTGACTCTTGGATTTCAATATGTATACTATAGTTGTAGATATGTAATATTTATTTATGTTGGCAAAATTACTATGGTGTTTTTTCTAGCATATGGCTAGAATTTGCTAAAATTTGTTTAAAATAACAGTGAATTAATAACAAACAATAACCTGTTAATTTAATTATAAGCAAATCTTGGTTAAAAGTATTTTAAAATTAACAGTGTGTTAATTTTCTTTTTATTTTTTCCACCACCATTTATCCTCTTTATACCATCTTCCACCTCCAACCCTCCCTCCTCCCTCCTCCCTGCTCCCCCCACCCGCTCCCTGCCATCACCAACAGGGTGTTAATTTTGACATATGACGTGCGGTATGGAAATATTGTCTTTTAAATCCAAAGTCCGTTGAATGGAGGTCCGCCAAATTGAGGGTTTACTGTATTGGCACTGGTCTGTGAGCTTTCAGTAGAAGCTTCCTGAACCACCGGAGTGGAGAGATTACTTAGCTTTCTCTAATCCATCTGTAAAGAACATTGACCTACGCACATCTCCAGGAAGCCCATCACCATTGCTCCTCTAAGTCAAGGTGCATGTTGTCAAGAATCTGAGATGTTTGGACCTAAATCTGATTACATCCAGTTGCACTTGTTAAAACCATTACATGTTTTAATTAAATATAATACAATTCAGTAAAATAGGAATCCCAATAGGAAAAAAAAGGTTATTTTTATAAAACTAACTTGAATGCATTGGAAGGATTCAATCAATATGATTTTTTTAAAAATATGTCTGTTGATTAGGTACAGGTAAGACATTCACAACAAATTTAGAAACTGCAAAAATTGAAAAAACTTTAGTGTTTGGATTGACTCAGACTGTTTTTAAATTTTTTGCCTTACTTTACAGGAATGGAACCTTTGTGGAGCACTGGAAACCCAATTGGAGGACCCATAGACAAAGAAAAGACCTGGGCCCTACATGAAAGATGGGTATATGTTTTAGGTTAGAAGTATATAATTTAACAAATCACTACTTCCACTGACCTCTATTACATTGAATAAGAGTGTTCCACTCTCCTATTATTATGTCTGTTTTACAGACTAAAAAAAATCAAAACCAAGAGAGATTAAGAAACATACAATGTCAAATAGCCACTAAGTGGTGATTATTGCACCCCTCCCCCGCAAGGCAGGACAGTTCCAAAGCCCTCCACCTTCAAGCTTAACAGCCTCCCACTGCCTTTCAGTGTGAACTTAGAAAAAGCATTCAGCTTCTCCAATCTTGATTCTTTTCATCTGTACTATTAAAATAAGGGAGTTATATCAGATATCGCAGGTCCCTTTTTAATTGTAAAAGAATTAACGTCTTTGACGTAAGTCTCTACCACTTAAGTGTTGCTGTGATACTTCTGTTCTTGATGAGTATTTTTACTGGATAGGTAAGTCCAAACAAAGAGCAGGTGAGAAAAAATAGCTTCAGCCTTTATTTGAATTATCAGCACCTCATACCGATAACAGCATGGCTAAACCGTAACAACCCACTAAGAGATTCTGAGCTTTTCTTTAATGATTTTACATTTATTCCCAGTTTCAAAATCTTTTCTTAAGAACTCAAAAAGCGAGACAGTGATGGGGTACGTGAGCTGGGATCTCACTGATGCTGGGTTTGAGATACGAATCTCAAGGCAGAAAAATTGACTCCCGCCCAGGATGGCCAGTATTAATCTTTGGCCTGTCCTTAGGATCTCTCTCATACCAAGGCTTGCTTTAAAATTTCCCTTGTCAGATGTTCTATAATTAATGCCATTCAAGTTTTGATAACTAAATTCAAATGTCCTTTTAAAATAATTGTCACACCCTGTTGCTTTTATGGCCTTTTCGATCTTTCTTGGCCTTGAATAATGAATGGCCTTTGATGGAAATCTAAGACCTGAGTAGTTTGATAGCACAGCACTTGTTCTGGAACCTTCCAAAAAAATCTCCCTGCATTGGCATTATCACCCACTTTAACCGTAACACAAAAAATTGCCATTATTTGGTTAACTTCTCAAAAGATTTGGCATTGTCAGTCCCTACAGGAAAGTATATCAAAGACTAGATTTTTTCATAAAAAACTGTATGTTTGAAATCCTTTGTGTCCTTATAAGTAAAATTTAACTAAAAATATACTTAAAATATACTGTTGATTAGAATAGAATGCCATTAAGAATGTATATAACACTACACAATAAAACAGATATCACCAGAAAAGTACAGTTTTGCAATGTATGAAAAAAAATTATTTTCACATAACTTATTTGATTTAGGTCAGAGAATTTTCTAATTAATTCCCAGTCTATTTTTGGCAAAGTTTGTTGCTCCTACTTCCAGAAGATAAAGTGCATAGCAAAAATAAGCTATTTCTGATTTTTTCCCCATGCTCTTGTATTCTATTACTTCAGCCCTGCATTTATCTTAGGTGTTCATGTATAATCATCTAAATGAAATTTTTGAGATGAATATTAGTTTTTCACAACATACTAACATCTGTTCCCAATCGTGGTAATAGGGTTATAGTCAACAGGATATCAACAACTCATGGAAGCAGTCATGTTGAGAAGGAACCTTCTGGGAAAAGTGAAAGACTGATATTTGTCTCCCAGGTGAGTGCCTTCCATTCGAGGCTGGGGAGGCATCGAGACCAGAAGACCACACACATTAGAGCTGAAATGAAGATGAGTCAGACGAATCGCAGGCACAACCTCTGATCAGCCTCCCACAGAGTGCTGCTTGCTTTTACAAAAGACTGTCAGAGATGGCATTCCTTATGTGAAAAACACAATAAATGGAAAGACAGCGGACAAGGGTGACTGTTCACAGATAAGCCTGAAGAATGTATTAAGCATTGTTTTATCTTAAACATTTCACTAGGAAGAATAAATGTAACGTAGACTTAATATCGGGGGGCGGGGGGGGGGGAGACAGGAAACTAAACAAGTATTATCTCAGAATATTTATATACATTTTTTAGTTATTTTTAAAAAGACTTTCTTTTGATTCATATGAAATTTTCAGGTTTGAGGAACAAAGGATAAATTACTAGCAAAGGGAACAAAAGTAATGATACACCTTTTTGCCTTTGCGTATTTACTAAGCTTGTTTCATTCTACTCTAAAGCACTTTTGTGTCACATAGCATGTAGTTAATTATTTTTAATGTAAAACCTAAGTGAGGGTCAGGCAACGTGTCCCAGGATGCTCTGGTCTCAGGCACTGTTTTCCTCATGCTCTGAGACAAACACCCTGTTCCCTTTACCTCTCACTTTCTAACAGAGACCACAAAGGATGCCGGAGGCCCTCACATGTCCTTGTCCACGTCTTGGTGAGTTTTCTTTGTCACAGCTGTTCCACCAGTGTGGCCAGCTCATCTTCCTCATTATGTGAAAGAAAATATGTTTAGTCTATACTCCTAGAAGCATGCACAGCCTCTGGAAATATTTTTGAATAAGCACCGGTTTTACTAAAATGACATCTCTCCCTGTAGTTTTTGTCATTTTAGAGGGTTGATATCCTAAAGGTTTGGCTTTGAGGCTTTTCTGTGCCAATCATGCAAACAATGCCGCCCGACTTACTGGTAGGTGATCCTACCAGGAAGAGTGACTTTTTTTCTCAGGTAAAGTTCCTAAGCCGCTTATTTGAGATCTGCCAACCTAGACACCGCTGAGAATGTCTGCTTCTGCTTCAACACATACAAGTCTGTGGAAAATAAGCCCCCCTCCTTTCTGCCTTTGGCCATTCCTGTCTACACCGATCCTAAGTGAACATAATCTGTAGTTCTGAGCCAACACTTGCTGAGCTGTTTACCTTTCTGTCTTCTCCCTCCCTCAAACAAGAACGCCCTTTCTGGAGCTCGGGTTGTCCATAACCAGAAACCTCAACAGTGAACTCTGCCTGAAAAAGGTGTATGTGTGTGTACATGGCTGAGGATGAAAGGAAAACAACACTTTAAAAGGATTTCTTACAATAAAGTGTTAATTAGAAAATTTCAGAGTTCACTTAGGGGTTAGGGGTAGTACATGGACAAAAGCAGGCCCAAAATACTTGGATGACCTAAATTATTCTTAGGGTTTCATCAAATGGTTTTATCCCTTAATTATAAGAACACTTTTTGAACATGGGGTAAATGCTGGAAGTGCCATTTAGTTCACTGTAACAGTAATTTCAAAATGTCACTCTGCTGACTTGAGAAATTTTATGCCATTTTTGAAAAGTGCTAAGTTTATATTCAGACACCAAAAAAATCTGGAATATGATCTGCATATACCTTAATCAGCTACTCTTTCCCAAAGAGACTACAATTACCAATGCCCTACAGAATCAGGGTTCCTGAGGGTGTTGTCAGTGCCACCTCACAGCTCTCCGGGTAATAACCCGAGTTCACCTTATAATTATTGTGCCTTTGCTCTGGGTTTCACCTCCACCATGTGGCTTCGCTGCGGAGCTCTTGTCTCGGCGGAGAGAGCCAGTGCCACTGTGCTCACCAGCACTCCGAGAGGGCGGAGGAAAGAACTCTGAGTTCAGGCCAGAAGTGTCAGGATTCAGAGACCTTAACACCGCACTCAAGCCTGACATCTGGTCTGAACATGACAAGACAAAACGATGCAGTGATGAAATATCCTCGCCTACAAAATCACTGTTATTCAAAAAGCCTTTTGGAGACCATATTGGCATAACGTGGGATAGGAAAATGTCAAGTTTAGGGAGAAAGTATAGAGAGAATGACTGTTGCATTGTCAAAATTATTGGCTTGAGTTTTAAATAACTTAAAGGTTGTAAGTTCTAATCCTGATGCCAGCAACACCTGTCACCACACAAGAAAGGATTAGAGATCAAGACGAAAAAATTTTACAAAGAACAGTGTATTTAATAAAGCAAATGTATGTGCTGAAAAATGAGGATGGGTGACCATAGAGAACGAGATGCCCCCATGGGGTCTGGGTGGAAGGTTTTTATTAAACACTAGAGGCCTGGTGTACAAAATTCATGCTTGGGAGGGGAGAGGGGGAAGGGTTCCCTCAGCCCAGCCTGCACCCACTCCAATTGGGGACCCCTCGGGGGATGTCCAACTGCCGGTTTAGGCAGTCAGACACCCCTCTCACAATCTGGGGTCACTGGCTCCTAATCACTCATCTGCCTGCCTGCCTGATTGCCCCTAACCCCTCTGCCTATCTGCCTGATCACCCCTAACCTCTCTGCCTATCTGCCTGATCACCCCTAACTGCCCTCCCCTGCCAGCCTGATCTCACCCCCAACTGCCCTCCTCTGCTGGCCAATTTGGTTTTGATTGGTCAGTTTCTATGCCAGTCAGCATTAAAAGCTCTGCCTCCTAGGCACCATTGGCTCCTCACAGTTGACCCAGATTTTGTTCTGATTGGTCAGTTTCTATGCCAGTCAGTGTCTCTGGGCCTGATTAGAAAGGCAGGACTGATCAGCAGCCCGGGTGGAGGCCTGGAAAGAAATGGAAGTGCAGGTATTGGCCAGGCCTGGAGAAAAAGAGAGGCAAGTTCTGATCAGCAGCTGCCACAGAGGCTATGGATCAGACCCTGCCTCTCTCTCTGCAGGCCTCTCTCATGATGTTTCTGCACTTTCATTTATGGTATAATTTGAGCACGGAACAGCCTCCATCCAAATCCCTGTAACTAAGAGCTTGGTGATGAAATCTCTGAGGGGAACTGGTTTTGGCTGGAGCTTTTCATGGCTGGTCCATACTGACTGGATCTGTCTTCTCCCTAGAAAATACAACAATTACTTAGGATGAATTTTGAACGTTAGGTGTATTGAGCAGGGTAACTCTTTGTTGTGGGGAGCTGTCCTGTGTTTCAAAGAACATTTAGCAGATCCTTGGCCTCCCTCCTATAAATGCCAGTAGTACCTCTCCCCTGCTGCTAGCTGTGATGATAAAAAATGTCTCAAACTATGCTAACTGTTCCCTGGGGGTGGGAGGGCAAAGTCACTCCCTGACCCACCCCACACCAGCCTGAAAACCAATGAGTTAAAGGACTATTCTACATCATCCTGCTGTTAGTACTTGGAATTTCAACCTCATCTGAGTTAACACATTAGTTATAAATTGCATTTATAATTTGCAAAGTGCTTTTCACATTGAGTGCTATATTTAACTCTCCCAACAGCCCTCAGACACATTTGTTGATATTCTTCCTTTAAAGACATAGAGGCTGGCTCAGGGTTGTTAGGTGACAAACTCTTAAAGTGACAGATGACAAAACACTTAAGGTGAGATTTCTGGGACACTCTCACCTTAGCCTGCAGTCCCACCTTCCTGTTGTTTAGTTTGTCTGATATGACTGTGCATTAGACTGTCTTATTAATTTCTCTTATGTTAGGGCTGAAAGAGATCTTAATGGTTTTCTGGCCTGTCTATTTCATTTTAGAAAGGAGAAAACTTGATTGCAGAGAAATTAAGTTACTTGCTCAGGTAAAAGATGTGGCAAAATCAGGATTTAAACCCAATTCTCCAAACTTCCTAACCAGGGTCCTTTTCATTAAGTGCTGCTCAATCAATATTACAGGATATAAATAAATACATTTGGTGAGCATGTCTGTGTGTGTGTTGCAGGGAGTGCATTAGGGGAAGAGAGGATTGAGAGCAAAAGATATTCTCAGAATAATCAGAGAGCAATATCAGTGGGCCAGATACTCAGGAAAGAAACAGTATCAGTTTGAGAGAATTCCTCAAAAACTTCTCACTTGCTCAATGTTAATGTTATTAGACTAAAGGGGTCTGCTTGCCTGTGCGCATCAAAGCCTGATCTGACACAAACAAGAGCTTGCAGCAAGAAGAATAAGGCTTTATTTTTAGGACGTGGCCCACACCCAGAGTCGTAGGAGAGATGGTGCTCAAAGACTTGGCTCCCCCTGGCTTCCAGGGGATGGGTTATATGGGGGGAAAGCCATTAATCATGGTGACTAAGGGAGTTAGGGTGTGGTCAGGGTAGTGACTGGTCATCACTAGGGTAGGGGGCCATTGATCAGTGCATCTGGTTCTGAGTCAACCACGGAATCTCTTTGTCTGGTTTCCCTGATTTTCTGGGACTGGAGCTGAAACACAACTGTGTACTAGATGTTATCTCTAGTGGAGCTCTGTCTCTGTGGTCAACAGACTCCAGGCCTTGTTCCTAAGATTATTTGATGCTGATCAGAACCTCATTGTCCTGAAGGCTTAATGATTAAGGGAGTGGTCCTGCAAGGAAGAAGGAGGTGAGTCTGGGTGCTGGATGAGGCCAATTTGAATTAAAAGAAAGAAAGAAAAAAAAAAGAAAGAAAGAAAGAAAGAAAGAAAGAAAGAAAGAAAGAAAGAAAGAAAGAAAGAAAGAAAGAAAGAAACGTCATATCCTGTATAATAAAAGCACAGTATGCAAATTGTCCCTTCGACCAGGAGGTCGTCCGGGAGTTTGACCAGGGGGCAGGGCTAGCCTGGAAGAAGGGAGGGAAGCCCTGGCCGGCAGCTAGCAGCCTCTAGGGACCCTACCAGTGCCCAGATTTCATGCACTGAACCTCTAGTTAAAGAAATGAAGTTTCTGTGTAGTTACACTAATATAACTGAAGTTACTAAGGGGAGAAGGTGGGAAGAAGGAGGGAGTGATGGGAGTCTGTGCAGAGTAAAAAACATGGCCAAAGCATGATAGTTGGCTGGGGTTAATGTGGCCCTGTCTAGCCCGATTTGGCTGTAAGGATGCTCAACCTGGTTTATCTCCTAGAGGTCCGTCACTCCTGGCTTAGGCATCTCATTCTCTGAGATGCTGTCTCTCACCACCCAACTGGTTGCTGGCTTAGTTGCTCCTTTATTTTCCCAGTGTTCCATTGCCACACTCGACTGGGAAGGGCCCTGGTGTTATTCAGTTTTAGAACAGAAAGCATCAACTGTGAATGAACATAGAAGAGCAGCTCATTCGGCTAACAGATAAGCCCCTTGAGGACATCCAGTGACACCATTTGTTCTGGTTCAGTGCTTACCTGGTGACCACAGGCTCTTCAACCTGGACTCCTGAGTGTAGTTTCTGTTGATGGCGGAGTTAGATGGCAGCCCTTGAGTTCAGCTAAGAAAGAATTCAGAGCAAAGAACTCTGGCATAAGAAATTTATTTAGAAAGTCACAGGAGTGGAAGAACTGAGCTAGCTAGACTGTGTGGGCTAAGGAAACAAGTTACAGAGGCAAAAGAAGGGCCATTGGAACTTAGGAGAAAGAATGCAAGGGTACATGCTTTGAGGGAAAGACTGAGGAAAGAAAGGCTCAAGATACCAAGAGAACATGCACTGGGTCCCTCTTTTTTTTAAAATATATATTTTATTGATTTTTTACAGAGAGGAAGGGAGAGGGATAGAGAGTTAGAAACATCGATGAGAGAGAAACATCGATCAGCTGCTTCCTGCACACCCCCCACTGGGGATGTGCCCGCAACCAAGGCACATGCCCTTGACCAGAATCAAACCTGGGACCCTTCAGTCCGCAGGCCGACGCTTTATCTACTGAGCCAAACCGGTTAGGGCTGGGTCTCTCTTTTTAATAGGTTTTAACTATTGTCTATAAGCAGGGATTTTAGGGACGGTCTCAGGGGAGACTCTCAATGGAATATTCATCAGATTTCCAGGTGTGTCCTTTCAGAGTTGTGGTCTTTATTGATTAGTTGGTCCAGGGCAGGAGGCCATTAGTCATTGCATCTGGTCCTGATGTCAGCCGTTGGGCCTGGTTTTGCTGCTATTCTGGGCCTGGAGCTGAAATACAACTGAAACCTAGATATTCTCTCTAGTTTGACCCAAACTGTTTCCCTGGTCAACAGACTTGAAGATTTGTTCCTGATTATTGGGTGTGGGTCAGAACCTCAGGACTTAGTATTTAAGGGAGTGGCCATGCAAGGGCGTGGATAGTAGTTCTGAACCACATGACCAGTGATATCAAAGGTCAGGGGTGTCTAAGATGCATGACCAGTGATATGCTACTGGTGTCATTGTAATAACATGGTTATTATTTAACAGGAAAGTAGTGAAATAGGAGACTAGATAATATAGGTATTCCATTACACAGCTTTACTAATTTAACACTCTCCAAGTCTGGCCCTTGCAGATTGATGGGGGAAGAAACTGGACAAAGGCCGTTGAGATGCATGCCCAGTAAAGTCTGAGTGATGTGGGAAGGTGCCTACCTGCCTGTCGGGCAATCACACCTGGGCACAGGTAATTGGCCAGGATGGGCGTGGCCACTGCAAACACTGGAAACCTGATTATAGAAACTTATAGACAAAGGAGCCACTCTCTCTTGGCTCCAGGGCGCCTGGCTCCTGTGCTCCTGTTGCGGTGTTGCAGATACGCTGCCAGGCGGCATGGGAGAATGAACAGCCGGGCAGTCAGAGGATTCAGAAAGAACACCTTTATCTGCAGATGCTCTAGTGCAGTGACCCAGGGGAGTCAGTCTCCAAAGCCTGAGCACCGAATGCAGGGGGTCGGGGGGGGGGGGGGCTTTCCCTTTTATCCCCTTAGTTTCTTTGTCTCTCAAATATAGACAAGGCTTCCAGACTTTTCTCGGGCTTTGCAGCCCCTGTGGGTTGGAATTAGGGAAGAGAGATTACACCCAAAGGCCTGGCCTGGCTGGCGCCAGCACTGCCAACCCCCTCCAGAGGTTGTGTATGGTTCATGGTTTATGGCAGTGGTTCTCAACCTTCCTAATGCCGAGACCCTTTAATACAGTTACTCTTGTTGTGGTGACCCCCAACCATAAAATTATTTTCGTTGCTACTTCATAACTGTAATGTTGCTACTGTTATGGATCATAATGTAAATATCTGATATGCAGGATGTACTTAGGCGACCCCTGTGAAAGGGTCGTTTGACCCACAAAGGGGTTGTGACCCACAGGTTGAGAACCGCTGGTTTATGGCCTCTGTAAAATGGAAGTATTCAGGGAAACAGGTTTTGCATGGCTAGCTAGGACACAAGCAGAAAGGGGGTTGGGGCTAGCAAGCATATGCATTGGAATGCAGGTTGTGCGGGCTCAGGCTGCCTTCACAGTAGGGGCATGCTCCCCTGTGCCCACGTGGCTCAGGGCCATGTGGGGCTCCACACATGGACTAATGGTCTTTAATTAGCTTGGATGCTGAACTTCACCTGGCTGCAACATGGAATGGAGGCTCTGGACACTGGCCTTTTTTCTGGCTCTGCTCCAACCCACCTGAACCTTTCTCAGGACTGGCTTAAGGGGCAGGAGACTTTGGAACCCGAGAAATGTAACTCCAAACCAATCTTCCACATCCCATCCTCCCATGGGGGATTATGAAAATGCTTATTTCAGCGGCACCCCAAGAACCCAACAAACAACGAAGGGCTCCCACGCGTGTCCTCTGGTAGCACTAGGGGAGGAAAGGTCACCCTGGGGGGTGAGGTCTCACCCTACAATACTTGTTTTCTCAGTTTTGCCCATTGCTAGGCACCTGGAGCTTTGCGCCCTGATGCCCTCTGTACCTGGCCTATCAGTCCTAATCTCTTCATGTGAGTCTGCCTACTATACCAGTTTCCTCTATAGGACAGTGAGAGGCAGAATCACCAGTTCTGTGTAGCTCAGTTAGGTTCATTGCCCATGATAAGTTCATCAAGAGCAATTGGGTAAATGGCTATAACAGCCATTTAGAAGAGGACTGGAGGTGATGAAAAAGGAAAAGTTCAACTAGTTTTATAAATTCCCAAAGGCCAGTTCAGGGGCTTGAGACCAAAGTGCTTTTGTTGATAAAATTAGGGAGATCTTAAAGGGCCCAGGAAGTTTCAGTAAGACAAAAAGTTACAGTGGTAGTGCTTTCATCTGAGTTCTCCAGTTTTCAAAGTGCTTATGGCTGGGCTCTCCCAATATATCAAGCAGGATATTCCTGCCTTAGAATGAATATCAGATGGGGAAAAAAAAATGGTGGTGGGAGGAGGGAAGCTATTTAAGAAAAGACTAATTATTGTGCTTAAGAAGACAACCTTTCTAGTAAACCTCTCCTTATATTGTAGATGAGAAATTGTCAAATCCTATAAACTCCATGTGGGTGGTAAAGGTGCGGGATGCTTTGCTGGGATGTACTGTCTGGAAATCCGAATGCTCTATGCTAATCGCACTCTTGTTATGCACAGTGATCCTTTGTTTCTGTGCTCCCAAAGTCTTTGCTATGCAAATCAAACCACAGGGGTACTTTAACATGTAAATCACATAATCTCCCTCACGTGGGATGAATTGATAGGATTTTAAACTCCTTGACTGTTGGGAGGTAATGAGCAGTACTTATTTAACTGGCATTATTGCACTGGGCACATCTCCTACACTGGGCTTTCCTCAGTGGTGCACCCGTGCCAAGGGAGAGCTGTCAAGAGAAGGAGAGGGCCTCGCACCTCAGAAACACTGATCCCCTTTGAGGAGGAAAGTGAGTCACTTCTTAGAAATTGCGCTGAGTTCTGTGTTCCCCTTGAGGGTGGGTTTTTCTTTGATCAATAAATAAATCTTCCTGGGAAAGGCTGTTTTCAGCCTGCTTCACAGGTAAAAGATCCAAAGAGAGTTACAGCGACATTCAGGCTGCTGGGAGGGATTCCTGGCAGGGATGGGAGCCAAATTCATCCAAAGGCTGTGGAAGGCCCCGCTTTCACCAGCTGCTTGCTTCTGACCTGGTCCCTGGTTTGGGGCTAAGTCACTGCCAGCTTCCTTTCCAGTTAAACAGGGATAATGCTGGGGAGAGAGGGAGCTGTGACCCGATCCTGCTTGTAATGACAGCTGAGCTGCTTAGGCTAGATGTGCTTGTTTCAGGAATGAAGTGTGATTCCTTTAAAATGTGTGATCTCTTGAGCCAGCCTATCTTGTCTTGGAGTGTGTGGTACTGTTGGTGGCCAAA
Organism: Myotis lucifugus; assembly: GCF_000147115.1. NCBI lineage: Eukaryota > Metazoa > Chordata > Mammalia > Chiroptera > Vespertilionidae > Myotis > Myotis lucifugus. Next base: position 1,805,621 of record NW_005871122.1, read on the forward strand.
TGGCACCAGGTGTTAGACTGGACCTTGGTCAGACTGGATCTTGGTTCAGCAAACTCAGTACTTGAGTTCTGACTAAGAAAAAATTCAGAGTCAAGACTCAAAACATAAGAGAAAGTTTATTTAGAAAGTCACAGAGGTAGAAGGAGTGAGCCGTAGAAGAAATGGGCTCAGGAAACAAGTGACAGGCAAAAGAAGGGCCCTTGAAGCTTAGGAGAAAGAGAGAGGCAAGGAAAATGCATCTAGGGGAAGGGGGTGGAAAAAGGTTGGGGTGAAACCAAAATGTGGTGGGGGTCAGGTCTGAGTTCGTTGTCTCCCAAAACCGAAGAATGGATTCAAGAATGGATAAAAACAGTTGTGGAGGCAAAGTGTATTGAGGGATAGACAGACTTCCTGCTGCAGGGGGGAGCAGGAAGGGGCCCAAAGCGGGTTACTGCTCAAGCTTCTTTGGGGGTTGGTATGTGTTCTGCTGGCTTTTGATTGGCTCTTTCAAAGAATTCTGTGCAATATTCAATCATTTCAAAGCCAGGGAGGACCTGATTGAGGATTGCCAATTTAGGTTTGAGGTGATGACATCACTGTTCCCGCCTAGCTGGGTCTAATTCTAGGTCCTCTTGTTTGTCTTCTGTGATGCAGTCAGCAGACTGTATTCCCCCACTCCCCCACCCCCCTTCTCTGACTGCCTAGCCCTCGTTTTCTATCTCCTCAGGGGCATACTCAAGAGAGAATATTTATCTGGAGGACTCAGGAGGGAGTCCCAGTAGAATATTGGTCTCTACTGATTGGTTTGCTCCAGGGCAGGGGATCATTAGTCATTGCATCTGGTCCTGAGGTCAGTCATGATGTCACTTGTCTGGTTTTTGCTGCTTTTTTCTGAGCCTGCAGGTGAAATAGAACTGAGGCCTAGATGTATTTAATGTGGGTCAGAGTCTTATTGTTCTGGGGGCTTAATGCTTAAGGGCTATTCTCCCACACCTTTGTTTATTCCCCTTCTAAGGGGAGGTCATGACTAGCGACCTGCCAGAGGAGGAAATATCCGGGGAGTATCCAAGCCACATTACCAGTGATATGAAAAGTCAGGAGGTCTAAACTGTATGTCCCTGAGATGCTGGTGAAAGGAGTTTATAAGGGTGAAATAGACAGGTTTAGGAAATTTTAGGAATTAAGGGGTTCATGGAAAAAGCATAGGTCTGCAGAGCTGCAAAAGGTACATTTCCATAAGATACGGGAGCTGAGAGCTGCAGAAGTTACATTTCCATAAGAAAAGGGAGCTGGGAGTAGCAAAAGGTACACATTTACAGAATAAAGGGAAGGAAGCCCCTCATTCAAAGAGGGGGGAAGAAAGCCCAGGGAGAATAGGAGAGCAATAAGGGAGAAGAAGGAGGAAACCTCCCATAGTTCACGTGAGACTTGAGCTCAGGAGTTGCTATAGTGACCAAATCAAAGGGGAATAGTGACCAATCAGAGGGGATATTGAAGCACAAAAAACTGCAGCCTTTATAAGCCATGGAAAAAGGGACTTGGCAGGACTGTTTCCCCCTCCCCATGTGGGAGACTGTGCTTCTCAATAAATGTCCACCTTTGCTATACCATCCTCCGTCCGTGGTTTCATTCTTTGACTCCAACCGACAAAGAGCCCGGGGAACCGTCCTGTCCAGGGGAACACCGCGCATTTCCTGTCCAAATTTCCAGTGTCACTAGCAGAGGAAAGGTCACCCTGGGGTGGGGTCCTTGTTTTCTCAGTTTTGCCCCTTGCTAGGCACCTGGGCCTTTCTGCCCCGGTGACCTTCTCTGTACCTGGCCCACCGTGCTTGCTCTGCTTAGTCATGTCTAACTGCCTGCCACAGTGCTAGATTTATTTTTTAAGAACAATTTGATGAAAACAATCCTTTGGCCCTCCAATCCTTTGTGCTAGGCACGGTTAAAAGGCAGCTTTGACTTTTACTGGGCTGGTGCCCTCCCTATGTGTGTTTGAAGGGTTTGATGATTGTAACGTGCTCATTACAGCCATTACCTGTGTGGCAGTCTCCACCTGGGCACTGTTCCAAGACTCCTTTTGAGTGTGTACTTGGAACTCAATATACATTTTCCCATAGAAACAATGGCTGTAAGGCTTCTTGGATAATTGGCAAAAAATTGATTGGATCTGAATGTAGCTGAAATACTGTGCATTTGAAATTAAAAACAAGCAAGAGAAATTAGAAGCATGTATTAGAAATTCACTTAAAAAAAGCACACAATATAGTTAAACCTACCAAAGCACTCCAAAACTTAAATCCATAAGACCCTGGCCTTAGCTGCCTGCCTCAGTCTGACACCTGGAGAAACAGAAGAGAAGTCCCCTTGGAGACTATACACTGGAATTTAGGAGGGAGGAGGAATGAAAGGGAGGTGCTGACCTAATAGGAGAGGGGAGAAAAGGTGGTCAAATAACCCTAAGGCAGACTCTCTCCATCTCGGGGGCTGCTCTTCACATAGTTGGGTGAGAGGGTGTGGTGGATGCTGTGGGGCACCATCCACTTCCCCTTTTCAGTTTGAGACACCCATACCCCAGATTTTGGGAGTGTCACTATTGAGGGCTCAAAACTGAGCCCCTTACCAGGAATTGCCATCTGCCTTTGGGAGCTGCCTTAATCAAGATCATAACTGTCTCCTGAACCAGCTCTCACCCAATAACCTGTCAATCTAGGAATATAAAGCCCTGGTCCCTCTGCCTTAATTTAGGGCAACTCTGAAGGACCATAGTAGCTTCAGAGTTGCCTGTAGGGTCCGCCTCTGTGACTACATCCCAGTTGCACTTCTTCCTCTAGCCCAAATCTGTTTCCTTCACTTCTTGCACACATTGGTCCTAACTGCTATCCCCAATAAAACTGCACACAAATCTCTGCCTCAGAGTCTTTTTCCAGTGAAATGACTTAAGACACAAACAGAGAGATAAAAGTAAGAATACTGTGGTGATCATAGCTCTGACTATTAATGGTGGTGGAGGGGTAGACAGCTGATCTAGAGGAAGAGGAGTGGCTAGCAGAAAGAATACTGCTCTAGAGGTGATAATAACCAATTTGGTGGATAGGCATTTAATATTATTTCTACATAAAGTGGATCCAATGACATGGCTAAAGCCACCGAAGGAGTCCAATTTTTACACAAAGAATTCAAGCGATCTGGTCAGTTGGGCCTATGCTACCTGATCTTCCTTTGAAGTTTCAGCTCGGTTGAATGACATGACTCTGTCTCTGAAACAATTTGAAAGTCTCCTTGTTTTCTTGCAAAGACTCTCTTGTTGAGTTCCAAGACTGGCATTTATGAATAGGCTGCTCAAAGATTATTGATCACAGAAACACCGCTCCTCCAAATGACTTCTTGCTGCCAGCTGCAGTCAGTAATGGCATAAGGTGGGGTGGGGTTTGCTCACCTTCAATCTGAGCTTGGGTTATGGTGTTACTCATTCTATAGGTGTAGTTCTTAGTTTTATCACACTGAGATTTTCCCTATGCACTAGATACACCGGTGCACACGTTTCTTTAACACATCAGTGTGTTAAAGAAATGAACAGAATGAAAAAGTATTTTAAAACTAACCACCTTCCCCAAATGCTGAGACAGGTATGTCCAGCAGCAGTAGACTCCCAACAGTTGTGAGTTCAGAGTGTTGTAGGAGGACTTTGGAGGCGGAGCAAGGGTCCTGGGGTCAGAATGTAATGATATCCCATGCTGGGGTAGCTGGAAGGGCATACCTAAAACACTGGCTGTCAGGGTCCATCAACTCTTGTTTTCAACATCTGTTTTCCTGAACACCAAATGTGGTGCAGAGATATTACAGGAGTTCAAAAGCAATCTGAAGGCCCCCCAACCCTCCTCCCCGCCCCACCCACTTCCCCAAAGGAGAATTTAACCTGACATGCTCTGCAGACCCCTGAACAATCTGTCATTTCATGTTTCATGTTCTGGAGTCTAGCTATGGTTTTCCAGAAGGATGAAAAATGTAAAACTGCTGCAGTGAGTCTCATCCAAGGATCAGCCGCTTGCAGGAGGTGCAAGAGTGTACAGAATAGTTCTGGAGGCCAGAGCGATTGGCTTAAACCTGATCGTTATAAATCCAGCACCCTGTTAGCTGGTCTGTTGATTCAAGGGCTGAGCTTTAGGAGGCAACCTGAATGTAAACCTGAATTTTAGGGCAGAGCTACCTGGATCACTTTAGAGAAATGCTTTCTTACGGTGTCAGTAAGAAATCATTTTAAAAAATATACCAGAAACCAAAAAAGCACTCTGATCTGGAATCGGGTACATTGTTGTAGTAAGATGAGGATCATGATATCCTCAGAAAAATCCTAAACCTATTATTTATTAAACAAATGTCACTGAGGGCCAACCAGGTGGTGCCGAGATAATGTTTGAAAAGCTGCAACAGTGGAAATTTCCTTCCAGATAGTTTTAACAAATAACTTAGCTTTTACTATCCTGGGAACATTGCAACATTTTTCATGGATCCCAGGGTAAAATCCAAATTCTTGTATAGGTTTATGAAAAACCTATTGTAACTCTGCCCCTAATAATCTTTTCAGGTACTGCGCCCTCACGCTCCCTGACCCACTCAGTGTGAAAGCCCCTTGTTCTTTTTCACATCTGCTCTTCTCTTTGCCTGGGAAACAGTTTCCACTCAGCACCTTCCCTGGGCCCTCTACTAACTCTCCTTTTGACTCTTATTCTTTGGGTATAATATTACATTTTATTTTCTCTTTGGAGGACTTCTATGAACCTAAGATTGGAGTGGGTGCTCCTATTAGCCTTCTAAGGCTGCCGTAATGAAATACCACAGACTCGGTGGCTTAAAGAACGGAAATGTATTTTCTCACAGTTCTGGAGCCTGGAAGTTCAGTACCAAAGTTGTTGCTGTGTCCTCACAGCAGAGAGAGAGAGAGAGAGAGAGAGAGAGAGAGAGAGATCTCCAGGCATGTCTCTTCAAATGAGGACACTGACCCTATCGGATTAAGGCCCCACCCTTATCAGCTCATTTAACTTTGATTACTTTCATGCAGGCCCTATCTCTAAATAGAGTCACATTAGGGGCTGGGGTTGCACATATGAATTTTGGGGGAGATACATTCAGTCCCTAACAGCCATTATCATTCGCACCCAGAGCCCCCCTCACATTGCAGCTTGTGGAAATGTTCTTCAGGGGTGCCGATTACCTAGACTCCAGTGTGAGTGGTAGCTTCTAAGGTCTTTCATCCTACTACAGGGGTCCTCAAACTTTTTAAACAGGGGGCCAGTTCACTGTCCCTCAGACCGTTGGAGGGCCAGACTATAGTTTAAAAAAAAAACTAATTCCTATGCACACTGCACATATCTTATTTTGAAGTAAAAATACAAAACGGAACAAATACAATATTTGTATTTGTGTGTAGCCCGCGGACCCCTGTCCTACTGCATTGCAATTGGTTATTTACTTGTTTTTTATCCTTCACTAGAACATCAGCTTCATGAAGGCAGATTCGTGGTTATATTTTTTTATTGCTATCTATTCAATACTGACCACAGTGTTTTATAAACATGGACACTCAATGAAACTTTATGAATAAATGACTTTAACCTTAAAACACAGCTGGATCATGCCCTAACCAGTTTGGCTCAGTGGATAGAGCATCGGCCTGCGGACTGAAGGGTCCCAGGTTCGATTCCGGTCAAGGGCATGTACCTGGGTTTCGGGCACATCCCCAGTAGGAGGTGTGCAGGAGGCAGCTGATCGATGTTTCTAACTCTCTATCTCTCTCCCTTCCTCTCTGTAAAAAAAAATCAATAAAATATTTTTTAAAAATTAATAAAAAAAAACACAGCTGGATCAAACCTGTTTATTACATTTGTTCTATTCACTTGAGGACAGTTTCTTTGGTTGGCTCATGGGTTCTGGTGCAAAGCTCCATTAGCTATTTCTTCCTCTCTTACTGGTTTTCTCAAATGGATGTCTTCATCAATTGCACTTTTTCAAGAATATACTTTAACTATCATCTTTCTGACATGTGATTTCCTTTCCAATGTTATTGTTTTGTACCAGTCTACTTTTTCCTTCTGTGCCTCACAGGTTCTGATTACCTTGATCCATTCAAATATTTTTGTGAAAGTATTTATAGGTAGAAACACACACAGAGAGGTTTAGACTTTCTTAAAGCCATTTGGTGATACAAAGCAGAGCTAAAGCTAGAAGCGGGAAGAGAGTTTTGAGCATTGCAGTTCAGAGGTGTTCCCAACCCTTTAGGGAGATTTCCAGGCCTATTTCTTTATATTATGCCAAGGGGGTAGGCTGAGTAGTGTAGGAAGCAGGGAACAGGGAGGGCAGTGTTGTGTCCTGGGAAGACCACTGAGCTGACTGGGGGGTATTTGAATAATCACTGCATACAAAACACCAAACTGGGTGAAGTGTAGCTACAAAAAAGCATAAACCAAGATTCCTGGACATTATAACCATTTGGAAGATATACATTTATAAAAAGTTAATCCTCAGTACAAGATAGAATGTGGGAAGATTGAATGATTATCCAGAGAGTGCATGTTAGGAATTAAGAGGAAGAAGATCGTTCTGGACAAGGGTAGTCCAGGAAAGAGTCATGTGGGAGGAGGGGATAGAACTTTTCCTAAAAGGATGGCTTTTGATAGGTTGCCTTCTAAATATCTTTTAAATTCATCCTTTCTATTCAAGGCCACAGACTTAGGTCATGTGGTCCTAATTTCTTAAATGTTCTTTCTTTAATTATACAACTAACAATTCTCACTTTAAAAAATTCCGACAGAATGTATATATATTAAAGTGTGAAATGACACAGGCCCATAAATAATAAAAAATTAAAAAAATAAAATATCAGATTATGCAAATTATTTTGCAACTTGGTTTACCCATGAAAAATATTTCTCTAAGATTTTTTTATTCTGGATATACAGCTCATTTTTTTTTGTCTTCCCTTCTTGTTTAGACTTTGGCAAAAGACTATATTCTACTGACTTCTAGCCTTTTCCAGTAGATCTTCTTTACCCTTACTACCAGCATATTTTTCTAAAATGTATATACAATTATGCTGCTTCTTTTCTTAGAATCTTTCATTGGTACCTGTATCAGTTACAAATCTTTTGGTTGAAAATAAAAGGAAGCAAAACTCAAACTGGCTTAAATAATAAAGAGAAGTTTATGGGTTCACATCACTGAAGGTTCCGAAGGAGGTGGACTTCAGAAAAGGCTGGACCAAGGGCATCAACATGGTCGTCGGAGCCTGGTTTCCTCCTGTTCCCCCGCCTGCCGGCCAGGCTGTTGGCCTTCTCCCTCTTAGCCACAGTGCATCCTGCACCATCGTTTCAGCATTGTCAGTAACATGTTCCAGTTTTATTCTGTTTGGAAAATCCCTAGAACTACCTCCATGGAAGTAGGGGCTGTTGGGAAGTGGAGAAGGTATGCTAACACAGCAACCACATATTTACACTAAAGCGCTTTGTTGTTTTGAGCATAAAGTACAAATTACTTGGCATGGTTTACAAAGCCCCTCACCATATGGTCTCTTTTTTCAATTTTATTTTTCTGTACACATCATCTACTATGGCAAGGATGGTCTTACAATTCAGTTTTCATTTCATATAATCGCATGCCCCTTTTATGTTTTCTGGAATGACCTAGATTAAATATCAACGCCATGAAGAATTTATGAACCATTTTCTGCTACCACTAAGATTTCTGTGTGTGGCTTCTCAGGTGGTACATTACGTACTTTGGGGGTATCATCACTCACACATACTGTGACATGAATGTTGTCCCCTAGATTGTGCTGTGTGAATCCTTCACAACTGTGCCTGGTGGCCCTGGACTTCTTTCCTCAATACCACACTACATTCTAATGCTTTATTTAAATGTCTGCCATCCTTCAGGTCTGTGAGCTTCTTGAGGGCTGGCACTGTCCTATATAATAAAAGCCTAATATGCTAAGTGTCCAGTTGACAGGTCAGTCGTTCAACCAATCAAAGCATAATATGCTAATGATATGCTAAAGTTGCTCAACCACTCGCTATGACGTGCACTGACCACCAGGGGGCAGACACTCCGACCAGTAGGTTAGCTTGCTGCTGGGGTCTGGCTGATTGGGACTGAGCGAGACAGACTGGACATGCTCTGGAGCCCTCCCGTCATCTCTCTCTGGCTGGCCAAACTCCCGCGTCCCTCCCCAGCTTCAATGGTGCACTGGTGAGGTCCCTCGGCCTGGCTTATGCCCTCTCACAATCTGGGACCCCTCAGAGGATGTCGGAGAGCTAGTTTTGGCCCGATCCCGCAGGCCAGGCTGAGGGACCCCACTGGTGCATGAATTCGGGCACTGGGCCTTTAGCCTATATAATAAAAGCCTAAGCGACCATTACAGTGGAACAATTGGAACGATGGGTTGCTATCATGTGCACTGACCATCGGGGGCAGACGCTAAATGCAGGAGCTGCCCCCTGGTGGTCAATGTGCTCCCACAGGGGGAGTGCCGCTCAGCCAGAAGATGGCTCATGGCTGGCGAGCGCAGCTGCCATGGCAGGAGTCTCTCCTGACTCTGCAGCAGCAGGCGCAGCAGGCCGGAATGAGTGTGAGTGGTGCCCGGCCCCGATTCAGGCTCCTCCCTGGCCTCCTGCCGCTTGGCACACTGCTATATCCCCTGAGGGGTCCCGGACTGTGAGAGAGCACAGGCCAGGCTGAAGGACACCCCCCTCCAGTGCACGAATTCATGCACCGGGCCTCTAGTATTTTAATAGAACACTTATGTTACCTGACTCCTCTAGATCTGTATCTTTTCTTATCAACTGCTAAAACCATAAATATTTGTGAGTGAATAGCTATCATTTTTTAAGTGTTATTTCTTATAATTTGTTTAACTATCAAACTATTCTTAAGAGGTTGATATCATTTACCTTATTTCCCAGCTGAGGAAACTGAGGCTCAGAGAAATTTTGTCATTTGTTCAGGGTCACACAGCTAGTAAGTGACAGAACTGAGGCTCTCTCTGACTTTGTCTCTCACTCTCTGTCTGGGCTTTTAGTTCTGATAAACAGTGGACATAAAGTTTCAGCACTGAAAATGATCATGTCTTGTTCAGTTGCTTGACTACATAATGCAAAGATTAACCACACAATTTACTTCACAGAGTTCCCAGGATTAAGTGCGATTATGTTTGTGACTATGCTTTGAAGCACAGAGGTATATAGCACCATGCAAGTAGAAGGGATTATTTTATAATGATAGCTTGGTATTAATAGCTTCCAACTTCATAATTAGCTTAGGATGCCTTTTTTGAAGAGATACATGTTTTAATATTTTTATGGATGCCAAACTGGAATCTTGAAATATATTTGTAAATCTTAAAATATATTTGTAAATATATTTGCAAATTAGTTCTCTCGCCCCAAAGGGAAGCCAGGTGGCCTCATTTTATGGATCATGTACAGGATCAAGACCACTCAGCCTCGCAAGAAGTTTCCCTTTTGCTGTTAGTTCTAATTAGCTGAATTCAAACTCCAGTGGCGATAATGCACAATTCTTCAGCTACATATAGATTCTGCCTCTATAAAAAGAAAAAAAAATCTATAAATGTAATCATCTCTACCTTGTCAGCTAATGTAACACAGTAGTAACTCTAGAACAGTTTTTTTTAGGTGCTTTGTACGATTTATTCCTCCTGGCATGCATCGGGATATGAGCAGCATTTTGTTTCAATAGAGCTTTCTTTTGTAGCTTTTAACCAGTTACAAAGGGTATCTGTCTATACCTGGACAGAATCCTGCAATAGAAATGAAATAGGCTTTTAAGCCTAGAAAGAAACGAATATAGAAGGCCAGTGGCAAATTGTCATTTCGTCATTTTATGGGGCAAAAATTATATATCTGGGAAAAAGGTTTTTTTAAAGTATATGATTTAGGACTGTCTAAAGGTGTTTTGTTAGGTCAATCGTGTATCAGCAATTGAAAAGGAAGCACCTATAGCTGTTTAAATGCTCCGCAGAAAAGGTGAGCCGCATCTAGTGTAAATTATACTTCCCACTCCCTGATCAGGGAGAAAGGCTTTCTGTCTCTCTCTTCAGTATTTAAAATCTGAAATAATACAGACCCGACTGCCCAGGGGTCTGCCTCTTGCCCTGGTGCTCTGTCATCACAACGGAGACGGGCAGGTTGGAAGCTGCGGCACCTCACCCGCGTTATTCATGGGAGCCAGAGGCAGCGCTGTCTCTGTTTTTTCCAGAGTTTGGCTGGAACTACACTCCCCTTGAGTTTCTGCCAAAGCACGTCACTAAATAAGGAGGTAAAGTAAGGATACGATCTAACTGCTTCTTTCCAAGCAAGCTTGGAATCTAGACGGTCTCACCGCTATTTTTAAAGTAGGAGGCAGATTTTATTTGTTTGGGCGCACACTCTGGGAAATGAATAAGTGAAGTATCAACTGACATGTTCGGTAGACTGAAAACAGGTCCCAGGACACGATTTCTTTTTTATTTACCAGCCAGATGTACTTGTTTCAGGTCTCCTTCTCACAGACTCCTCAATTGGGAGAATCAGAGATAGGAATAGCTAGCAGGCACAGGTCTCTTTTAGTTTGTTTGGGGGTTAGCTCTCAAACTTATTTTGAAAAATTGTAAACCTACAGAATAGTTGAGAGAGTAATATGAACATTTTGCACATTTGCTTTCTCTCTCTCTCTCTCTCTCTCTCTCTCTCTCTCTCTCTCTCTCTTTTTCTTTGAAAGGAAGTTTCATATAGAATCCTAAGAGTTCATCTCTACATACTTCAGCATATATCTTCTAAGAGCATGATCATATCCACAGACCTTAGCATGGATGCAGTAATATATTGTAACATACAGTCCACATGCAAATTCTCCCGAATTGTCCCAATAATGTCCTTTTAGCTATTCTTCTTGTTGGATTTGAAATCCAAAGAAGAATTGCATATCATATTTAGTTACCTTGTCTCTTTCATCTCTACTCACCTAGAACAGCCCCATTCTGCCTATTTTGTTAATTGAAGCATGAGTATTTTTGAAGATTGAAGGACAGGTACCCTATAAAAGTCCCACACTTTTCATTTTCCTGATAAGCTCCCACCAAGTGTGTGGTCAGACTACTGTATGCAAAACCTTCTTCTTTTCTGTGTGGTTATATCATCCAGTTGATATGTGGTTAGGTTCATTTGTTTCTATTTGTATTCAATTTTAGAGTTTGATTTTGGTAAATCCCTTTTAATTTAAATTTTGAATATATAAGACATTTACATTGCTCAAAATGCAAAACAACATGAAAAATTTTTACTCCGAGAGCTCTTGTTTTTATTTCTTTCTCCTAATTCCCATCCACTCCTTATGGGTAACCACTTTCATTAGTTTCTGGTTTATTATCATATATTTTATTTTGCAAATAAGTTACTAATAAATATATATGTGTATAGGTATATAATCTTTGTATATATGCTATGTACATGTATGCGTATCTATATATGTGTAAATAGATATATATGTATTTCTGATTTTCTGATAAAGGTTTTATATATATATAATATTATATTGCATTTTTTAACTTAGTATATATCATAGAAAATCCTTCATATCAATTTATGAACCTGCTTTTTTAAAAATATATTTTTATTGTTGATAGTATTACAAATATCTTCCAGCCCCTACACACCCCTTTATCCCTCTCTTCCCAGGCCCTTCTTACCCCCAGGACTTCATTACCCTATTACCTCTGTTCATGGGCTATACATATCCTATATAATAAAAGGCTAATATGCAAATAGATCAAACAGTGGAACAGCCGAACAACTGGTTGCTATGACATGTGATGACCACCAGGGGGCACGTGCAGAAACATGGCAGGCGTCAGCAGCAGGCGGCAGAGCGTGGAACATGGCGAGCGTCAGCCATGGGGATGGTGGAGCAGGTGAGCAGGGGCACCAGACCAAGGCGGAGTGCTGGTCGCTGTCATTGGGGCGAACCTCTGGGGTTACTGAAAATTCTTTGCTCCTTCAAACCTTGTCCGCCCAGGCTCGCACCCGCTGCTGGCGCTGGAG
>NW_005871122.1:1817987-1868461 GCF_000147115.1 Myotis lucifugus
TGGGCTGAGACCCATTCCTGTGTCCACTGCAGCCTCTTGGCCCACAGTTCCTTTCAAAGTGCATGAATTCGTGCACTGGGCCCCTAGTAAGTATATAAGTTCTTTGGTTTACCTCTTCTCATCCTCCCAATCCCATGTTGAGATATGTCAGTCTATCCCATGCCTCCATGCATTGGGTCTTATTTTGTATGGAGATACTTGTCATTCTTTTCACGATAGTACAATGCTGGGCCAAAAGGTAAATGAAAAGGTAATTTTGTTCACCCTCCATAGAGTTGTATCATTCTCACCTCCACAAATCATGTGTGAACATATCTGGCATAGATATGAATACTTTGCATTATCTCACTGAATTCTCACAACAACCTTTTCAGGAAGATACCTTTATTACCCCCATTTTATACTGAAGAGGACAAGACTCAGAGATCTTGACAAACGTTTCCAGGGTCACACAGCTAATAAATGGCACAGCCAGGATTGAACCCAGACTCATGCAACTCACCACCTCACTGCACCACGTGTTACCAGCATTAAGCTACGTGAATCTTATTTTGCCATCCTGATAAGATTAATGGGAAATCATTTGTTTGTAGAAATGATGTTCTTATAATGAATCAAGGAATACTGGGGAGTCAAGAGAGCTTACAGTCTCGGGGGATGTTGATGGAGTGAGTGAACCATCTTCATGTGCAGCCTCTTTCTTAAGGAGGTCAGTGTCCAATCACAGTTCTGAGGTCTGAGTCAAAGATTCTGATTTGGTGAGTGCAGCAGTGATACAAATAACCTCTGAAAGGTGAGGCGTTTTAGGCAGGCTTCAGTCCTGCAGAGACCAGGACAACAAACCAAGGTCCTGGAGAACTCTAAGGACCAGACTTAGTCAGGATGGGGGAGAAAGAGTTTGCCTAAGGACTCATCCTATGGCAGACAACAGCAAGTAAATATATAATGTCAGATACAGACAGATGCTATGTTCCAGGGCAATGAAGTAGAGAGTAGTTAGGGTGTTTAGAGAAGACCTCTCTGAGGAGGTGGTGTTTGCGGTGAGACATTGATGAGGAGAAAGAGCTGGCCATTCAAAGAGTTGGGGGAACACCTTTCTGGCAGAGGGAACAGCAAATTCGAGGGCTCTGAGAAATGAGGCTTGCAAGTCATGTAACCTAAAGATTGGTATGGCTGGGCTGGAATATCAAATAGAAGGAGTACTAACTGATGGGAATGGGGGAACAGGGGACAGATTGGGAAGAATCTTGTTGATCCGGGTAAAAGAGTTTAGGCTTTATTCTAAGTGCAGCTGGACGTGCTTGGTACCAATGGACTTCTGGAGTGAGTTGCATTGTAGTCATCAGAGAATGTATTTAAATTCAATTGAAGGAGTTGTAAACAGAAGTAGATGCTATTGTTTACCATATATTTATTCATTTTTCAGGGAGAGTTATTTTTCTTAGGGCAGCCTAGAAAATGAGGCTGAACATGAAGTCTGGCCAGCAAGAGTTAAGGACATTTATACAAAAATAAATACATTGCTACTTACATTTACCGCCTCCAGATGATTCATCAATAGAAGCATGTTCTTCACATTCAAGTATGAATAAACTACTTGTTTCAGTGACATATGAAGAGCAACATTTTTTATTTCATTTCATGGAAAGGAATAAGAATTTAAAAATATCTTGAAAGGTGTCACATATAAAGCTCAGAGTGTGTGCCACTAATGAATCTAAAGAGGCAGTACTACCCTCCCACCTTCATCAAATCTTCATTATGTGTGTGAAATCAGATAACAGAAACTTTCTTTTGATTATATCTCTCCTTTTTCACTCTGTATTTTTATAGATTTCTGAAATCAGAGAAGTTTGTAACATTAAGTAAGAAATCAATCCAAGTTAAAGACATAAATCCTTGTGAAATGAAGAGTGACAAAGTTGAAATATGCTACATCCTAATCATGAAACAGCTGAATAGAGTAAATGGCAAGAGCTTAACTGAGAAGAAACATTGAAAAGAAATGAATGCCAGTAAATATGTTTAAAAAGTCATGACAGACACATCAAAAATAAGGATGATTTAGTTCCAAGTCAACTTATAAAAAAAACCTAAACATAATATTTAACATTAAAGCAAAATTATAATTAGCCAAATAAAAGTCAATAGGAACACTAGAAATATGTAAAAATGTTTACACATCATAAATTGTTTTTCTTAGGTTGATTTGTAAAACATGTAAGTGATCCAGGCATTTAAAAATATCTAGGTATTTAAAATGTCTATGTAGATAAAAAATGCAGACATTTGACTGAACTTTCCATTTTTAGCTGGGTATTTAGAATCATATAGAAATAGCATGAACCATCTCTTTAAATTCTATAAATTAGGCACAGATAAATTTTCTTGTAGGTGACATATCTATAATGGTAAAAGCATAATATGCTAATTAGACCAGATGTCCTTCTGGATGTCCTTCCTTCCAGACAAAGCCACAATGGGCGGGGACCGAGGCAGAGGCAGCAGAGGCCCCCAGCCATGGCGGTGGCAGGTGGGGGCTGTGGCCAAGGCCCTTGCACGAATTTTGTGCATCGGGCCTCTAGTAATGTAATAAAATTAGAAGAGTGACCATACAATCAACTAATGTTTATAGTTGTTTGATTAGGGAATATAGCCATCATAGATTTATTAAATAAGCATATTAAAAAAAGTGTTTTGTGGTAATCTATCTGGTGAATATGTGTGGTTGATGGAAATGCCAATTGAGACAGAGAAAGTATCCAAACTCCTGTAATGTAGGTAAAGGATAAAACTTACTGTGGTTAACTGAAATTTTTTTTGGGAGGGGAGGGGTGATCACTAAATATCAGTATCTGTAGGTATTTTATTCAGGTACCAAAATTCAAATTTACAGAAACATTTTAAGAATAGGGCAATCTACCTAATTTTCCCCCCTGTACAATCTGAGAGTAAGTGGCTGACATGATACTTTTCTATATATAACAACATTGTATCCATCACAATCAGGAAATTAACATTTCTACCATTTAATCCTCAAACCCCAGTTAAGTGTACCCATAAATGTCCATTATAGGAAGAATCCAGGCCAGAATCATGTGTTGCTTTTTGCTGTCTTATCTTTTAGTCTCCTTCAGTATAAGAAAGCTCCTCAGTTCTTCCTCAACTTTTGTGATCTTAACATTTTTGAATGTCAGTTATTTTGTAGAATTTTCTTCAATTTTGTGTTTTACTGATGCTTCCCCAGGATTATTTCCATGTCAGGAATCTTCAGCAGGAATAGCACAGTGGTTAATCTTCTTGTTGCATCCTATCAGGTGGTGCCTCACAGTTTGGTGTGTTCCATTATCAGTGATACTAAGTTTGGTCAGTTGAGTAAGTTTGTGTCTGCCAGGTTTCTTCACAGTAAAGTTACTTTCCCCCCCTTTGTAATTAAGAAGTATTTTGTGGGGGAGGTATTTCAATATTTTGTAAATATATTGTTTTTCATCACATTTAATTTCTATTTTGTTCAATGGTTATAATTTGTTACTATATTTTTTCTTTTGATGCTTTAGCTGTTCCAAATTTGATCTGTAGGAGCCCTTTAAAGATAAGCTTTGCATCCTTTTGATACCCCCCTCACCCCATCATTCCTTGAACACTTTTTTCATCCTGGCTCATCTTGAAGTTTCCCAGCCTTGACTCTGGAATCAGCTCTGGTTCCTTTTAGCAACAAATAGTATCTAGAGACCATGCTCTACATGCTAGATATGTGCTATTCAACTTCCAACATGTCATTCTAGGCCTTCAAACCTCACATCCTCAACTCGTCTCATCCTACTTAGTTTCTGCTACCCTATGTACTGCTGCTTTGCCTCCCCTCATTCCCCATGCAAAGCTACCTCTCTGGTTTGGTCCCAGATACTGGCATGAGGTCATTTCTATAAGAAGGGGAGAGAATAGAAAGACCTAAGGCCCACATACTAAAGGAATCCCTCAGAGAAATGGATAAACTTTTTCAAGTTGGAGTGAGAAGGCAGAATTTCTGTTGAGCTCCACAATTACTTCAACACAAAGAACATTCTCCTATATAACAAAAGGCTAATATGAAAATTGTCCCTTCTACCAGGAGTTCGACTGGGAGTTCAGCCAGGAGTTTGACCAAGGGGTGAGGTCAGCCAGCCAACCACCCGCAGCCCCTCTTGCCGGCCAGCCCTGCCCCCAATCGCCCCCCCTCCCGCCTCAATCAGGGGTGGGGCTGGCTGGCCAACCACCCATGGCCCCTACCCTCGGCTGGCCTGGCCCAATCGACCCCTATTAGGGTGGGCTGATTGAGGCCTGCCGGGTAGGGGGAGGGACGGGGAGTGGGAGGTTGGCCGCCAGCCACAAGAGGGAGCCGGCCCTCTGCCCCCCTGGAAAAGGGGCCATGTCCGCCACCACCCACTCCCAGTTTCCCATCGCAGTCTGGGGCTCGGCCCCGATTGGGTGGGAAGTTGGCCAGTGGGGGGAGGTTGGCTGTGGAAGTGCACTGACAAGCAGGGGGCAGCTCCTGTGTTGAACATCTGCCCTCTGGTGGTCAGTGCACATCATAGCAACTGGTAGTTCTGGTTGTCCTGTCGTAATGGTTACTATATATATATATATATATATATATATATATATATATCCTATCTAATAAAGAGGGAATTTGCTAATTGACTGCCATACCCTCAAAGATGGTGGTGCCCAGTCCCCTCAGCCCCCCAGCTACCCAGGGCCGGCCTGAGGCGCAGGCAAGCCTCAGATGGCAGCTGCCTAGATGATGCCTGAGGTGCAGGCAAGCGTCGGAAGGCGGCTGCCCAGCCACCCAGGGCCAGCCTGAGGTGCAGGCAAGCCTTGGATGGCAGCTGCCCAGCCGCACAGGGCCACCTGAGGCTCAGGTAACCAGGGTTGGCTGAGGCTTGCGCTGCCGGCAGTGGTAGCAGCAGAGGTGTGATGGGGGCGTTGCTTTCCCCTGATCACTGGGTCGCCTCCCGTCCCTCAGGGCTCTCAGACTGTGAGAGGGGGCAGGCTGGGCTGAGGGACCCCTGCCACTCCAGTGGATGAATTTTCATGCACCGGGACTCTAATATATATATATTAGAGTCCCGGTGCATGAAAATTCATACACACACACACACACACACATAATGTATAACCTCTAAAATAAGTCAATTACCTTTCTAGGACCTCAACAGAAAAGGAACAAGTTGTTTCCACATTCATTGAATGAAAACATGGTTATAATGAATTTATTAAGAGGTGTCTTGGTTTGGATTCCCCAGAAGCTAGAATTCAAGTGTAAGTGATATGTTTGGAAGGTTGTCCCAGGAAATATTGGGAGAGTGGAAAAATGAATCAGGAAAGAGAATGAAGACATTCTGAGCCAGGTATCTTTGAGGATATCTGGAGTTTAGTCTGTCTAGGGAACTCTGGAAGGCAGTGCGAATACATCTCATCTATCCCACTGAAGACCAAGGAAATAGTGATATTTATCTATCAACTCCTCATTTGTCATTGGTTGAGGATTCTGAGAGGCATTAACTCTCCAGACTTCTCACTGACCCTGACCATGGGCTGCGGGTGCTCTCATCACCAGACAAAAAGTCCTCAGGCAGAAAGATCTTGTGTTTGCATCAAACAGACCAACTTAAGACACACAGAATGGGTATCAACAGGGCATTACAGTGTTTTCTACAGATACTGTGTCTTTTCAAGGCTCTGCTCCCAAAAGAATACATATTACATATTTCAAAGGCTATCACTTGTGTTATACCCCTTGAGGCTCCAGTGAGTAATAAAAAGCTAGTTATATATAATATACATATATAATACTAGAGGTTTGGTGCACGAATTTGTGCACATTAAAAGGTAATTAATTAGAAGAAATATTTTAATATTGGTATTCGCCCTTTCTCTCTAATAGAAGTGTCAACCAAATTCACAATCGACAATGATGGATCGAAATACATGCTTGCAATTGGTGCCAGTGAGAGCTTTATAAATATAGATAAACTTGCTTAATTAGATCTGCTTTCTGATTTAGCTAAACTTTTTCCAGCCCAGTGAAGCACCTCAACTTCTCTTTCAGATAATTGTCAGCAACACAGTAGTAAATATCAACATAAAGCAGATTATTATTGTAGATCATGCAAGGAGAACAAAGGGTGAAATATTTAACTGCAGCAGTGTTTGACTATATTCTGTGCAGTGAGAAAACCTGAAGTCATTTTCAAGTTCCACCATTTCTTTTTTCAGTCAGGTCAAGTTTCTAAACTTTTTAAATCTCCATTTTCTGGCGAATGAAAAGAAAATAGGATTCTACCGAGTTTCCTATCTACCTACTCCAGGACTTCTGAGAATCAAATGAGATGAGGCACATGAAAATGCTTCACAGACATTTGGTTAAAGTGTAAAATGTTTGCACCTGGCTATAAAGCAAGTCATGTTTCTGGGCTGAAGAAATTGCAAGAAGGCTAGTGGCTAGGGAAAGGAAGCCAGGCATTGCTATGTGACATCATTACTCAATGCCTACAGTGACCGTTTCTGGGCTGGGCTGGGCTGTAAGCTGCATTTTGCGCCATGGGGTCTCAGCAGCGTTGGCTGCGATTTTGTGGGCTGTTGCTCCGGAGTGGTGGTGGGGCCTGTGTCCCATTTGGGGGAAGCCAAGTGCTGCTTTGTGGGTGCCAGGTCCGTGGTGCCGTTTCTTTGTAAATGGCCAATGGGCACCATGGCAGCTCCTGCATTAAGCGTCTGCCCTCTGGTGGTCAGTGAGCATCATAGTGACAGGTTGGATGGTCGGAGAGACACTTAGCATATTAGCCATATATATATGGCTAATATATATATGAAATTATTGCACTGGTGGGGGTTGTCCCTCAGCCCAGCCTGCACCCTCTCCAATCTGGGACCCCTTGGGGGATGTCCAACAGGGATTGAGCCTAAACTGGCAGTTGGACATCCCTCTCACAATCTGGGACTGCTGGCTCCCAAAAGAATACATATTACCTATATATTGCTTGCCTGCCTGCCTGATTGCCCCTAACTGCTTCTGCCTGCCAGCCAGATCACCACCTAACCACTCCCTTGCCAGCCTGATTGACACCTAACTGCTCCCCTACAGGCCTGGTTGCCCCCAACTGCCCTCCCCTGCAGCCCTGGTCACCCCTAACTGCCCTCCCCTGCTGACCTGGTCACCCCTAACTGCCCTCCCCTGCTGGCCTGATTGCCCACAACTGCTGGTCATCTTGTGGTGGCCATCTTTTGACCACATGGGGGTGGCCATCTTGTGCGAGGGCATGATGGTCATTTTGCATATTAGCTCTTTATTATATAGGATATATAGGTATAATAATATAATAATAATAGCTTATAATACCCTATGTTTTGAGTACTTGCTATAGGGTTGTAATATTTTAGACAAATTTGTTAATCTTTAAAGCAACTCTTTAAGGCCAGCATTGTTAATGTACAAGGAAACTAATGCTTTGAGAGGATTGGCAACTTGCTCAAGGTGGCACTACTGGGAAGTGTTCTGTTGGTTATAATTCGAGACAGGATAGCTCAGAGCTCACCTTCACAGTCATTTTCTCTGTTTGCTAAAGCAGAGCCATTGGAGCTTTCCCACAAGCAATAGAAAGAAGACCTCCGAGGAGGAACCATAAAATGTTCCCCTGATCAATCATCTAGTGAAGAAACATAGATCTAGTGATGAGAGAAGCTAGGAGTTAGACAGGAGGTCCATAAACCCAAGCAATCAGCCTTAGGTTCTAATTGGAACCCTGGTGTAAAATTTTACCCTGTAGAAACCTATTGAGTTCAAAGCATCAGTACCTTCTATGGCACCCATTCCCAGCTTCCGGGAACTGCTAATGAGAGAACCCCAGCAAGTACAACAGGAAACTAGAGGCTGGCAAAAGATCATTTGCTGTTCCAAGATTCTGAACTGAGAGCTGATATGTACAACCCATATCCTTGGGATCTTGCTCTCACTTTTCAGTTGTAAAAAAGTTACCATGCTTGTCCCTTTGACCCAGATTCTGACAGATGACAAAATAGAAATTCTTCAATCATTAAGACTCTTATTTGCAACATAGAGAAATACTTCTTGTCCTTCCACCCCCCCACCCCCCAAAAAAAATCTAACATAAAAGATGAGTATTAATGTTAAAGGCAATCTTAGTTTAATTATGAGTGCAAGTGATTGAAATCCATCTGAAGATGCTTTAGAATAACTTTTATTGCACATTTAAATGTCTTTAAGAAATTAACAAACTGAACTGTCCTTGGAATTTAGGTGCAGTATGGTGTGAATATGTTTTTGGTTGAGACTAGGCCGCTTCCTATTTTAACTAGGAAACTTTTGTTTCAGCTTTAATGTATTTTTAAATACTAAGTGGATGGAGTTTGAGGAATTGTTTGAAAAAGGTGAAGAGATTAAGAGTACAAATTAGCAGTTATAAAATAGTCACAGGGATAAAGTTCAGCATAGGGAATATAGTCAATAAATTGCAGTAACTATGTATGGTGCCAGATAGATCTGGAAATATCGGGGGAGGGGGAACACTTTGTAAAATATATGATTGCCTAACCACTATGCTGCACACCTGAAACTAATACAAAATAATATTGAATGTAAATTGTAATTGAAAAAAAATACAATTGTTTAGAGGCATTATTTATACTTGTGCTTAGAAAAATGAGTAGAGCTATGAATCTGATTAATGTGGATCTGAATTAAAGAGGTTTAGAAGTTTATTAGTCCAAAACTAGAGAAATCATTCAACAAGGTGAACTAGACAAAAATTACCAGGGAGTCATGAGGAAAAAGGAAACTCGGGAGAGCAATATTGGCCTGATGTTAAAAAGCTATTACTAACATCCACATCACTGTTCACAAGACTTTTCGCACTCTAAAGACACTGTGGACAAAAGGGACCACGTGCTAACCTGACTAGCTCGGGGTAGGTTGTGTGGAGGCCTTGTGGAGACTTAAAGTAACCACAAAGGATGGTCTGAAATGAAAACTTTTTAAATTAAAAATCAGTTTATAGTGAGTAGTCATGTTCCAGGCTGGTAATTTCCTTGACAAAGGTCAATTTTTACCCTGAGCCTGTCTATTGTCTTTTTGCATCTGCAATAACATATCATTGGAATGTCAAAGTAATTTTCTATTTTTTGGCCTTTCAAAACACAGGCACTGCTCTGTGGAGTTCACAAATCCCCTCATTGTTATTGAGTTAATTGTTGACTATTAACTGTCCTGCACCCACCTAAGTAAAAGAAGTATGTGTCTATCATTTTACTTTTTACCCAATCCCAGAGGTTTCCCTGGTTTGCTTTCTCCTGTTTCCCTAATCTATCACCAATGGATTTCATGTGACCCACTTATATCTAGTCTCGTCTTTTGATTGTAATGTAAAACCAGGTGCACAACTACCATTCTCTGGAGCATTATCTCAATCCATCGAGATTCTATTTCCCGGCATTTGCCGACAGTTTGGTTGAAATAAACTCACCAAAATTCTTCACAGTTTGGAATGTTTCTTATGTTGACAATACCAAGAATTAACTCATTTTTCAGGGCCTGGGCTGAACTGATGAATAAGTCATTTAGCTTTGGTCAGAACTAGGACCCAAATGGATTAGGAAGACATCTTTTGGTTGTACTCCATCCCAACCATGTGTTTTATAAGAAAAAAGTCAAATTAGCTTACTTTTTTTTTTCTTGTGGAAGACGGACACATTTTGGAAGAGCAGATTTTGGCTTTACAGAGACATATACTCCACTAATCCAGGTGAGTAAAGACTAAAACGTCTCTATTTCCCTCTAAAGATTTTGAGTTTATCTTAGTTTTTGTTTGTTTGTTTGTTTTTTCCCTGTGCGAGGAAACTTTCAAATAGTAACCGCCAAAATCCCAACAAATTAAAAATGTAATTTAAAAAAAAATAAAAATGTTTTCATCGGGAATCTTTAGATTTCATGGTGAATAAATTGGCAGATACTTGGTGGAACCCTAGGGCCAAAACCTGAGCTTATTTTATTTTTGTTTTCCTTTTATTGTTCTCCCTTGTAGTTGAATAACATCTCTGCTGATTTTCTGGAGACTCAAGCTTCCTGAGGGCCATTTGTCACTCCCTCAGCTTCCATGGCTGCTGGCTATGGGTACTAAAGCAGCACCAAAGTGAAGTAAAAAACCAGGAGATAATGTTTGCTGAATGTTCTCTTCTGGAATTTCAACTAAATTTGGAAATTGAAGCAGGTGGCAAAATACAGATTTTTCTTTCCATGGATCTTCTAATTGCCCCCAAAAGACAACCCTTGGGAGTATTGAGGGTTTTAAGCGTTCGAGGTGTTTTGACTGCAGGCTGGTCGTCATGAGGCAGAGAGATAGCAAGGAATCTGCTGGAAGGCTGCTTTTCACTGGCGCCAAATAAGGCTGACTGCACAGTAGTTAAGTGGGGTAGCTGTCAGGGAAAGAGATGCGTTTCCTCCCCTGTAGGGATAGTTGAACCACACACTTCGCTCCTCCTCTGGTTCCCAGTTGCCCTGGGCATTTTTCTCTGTTACAGCATTTCACTCCTGAAATGAATGGCACTTAGCAGGGAAGGTGTCTTTGGTAAGTATTTTACAACAGTGCAGGAGTTACCGGTTTCTTTTTTCATTAAAAGTGAGTTTTGGGTGGCTTTGTGACTGGCAGTCTGGAAACTTCTTACTTCCCTTTGATACAGTGATCTCATAAAGAGTCTCCTTTTCTTAGACATCTGCAAAGGGGAGGTTATGCTCTGCTCCTCCCTTCCTTTGGCTTTGTTCCCTGCCTCCCTTCCTTCCAGGAGTCATAAGGGAGATTTTTGCAAATCCCTGTGAATATGGAGCAGCGATAGATGCCAGGTAACACTAAAACAGCACCACCAAATGATTTATTTACTAAGGTGTGTGAGTGTATGTGTGTATGGAGTAGAGTTCCCCCAAAAGCTTGGATGACATGGGAGGTAATTAAAGCTCATTAAAAGGGAGAACATAAAAGAAAGAAGAGAAAAGGCAGTCACTTTACTACATCAGTGGACACATCAACTGTAGTTTTTTAATATGTAGATCTGCTGCTGTTAATATTCCACTTACAGCCAATTAAATACTGGCAAGGTAATTCTCCTGCAAGGGGAATAATGTAGTGTTCCCAAGTCAGAATGTGGCCTCCCTCAGGACAGGCATTATATCACACTTGTTACTGCTGCCCAGAGCTTACCACGGGGCTTGGCACAGAGAAAACACTAGATAAAGATTTGCTAACGTGAAGTGAAAACAACTTAGTAGATCACTACATCATGAACTCTGCAAAAGTATTTATGAGAATTAGGGTAGTGATAATATGTAAGTGGAAGCTGATTTATCTGTTATTCTTCTGACCTACACTTCATTAGCACAATCTCTCTTCTGCAGGATGATGCACCCGAGACATTACAAGGGCTTAAAGTATCATTGGAAGCATCCAAGAAAAATGGATTATATTCTGTATAATTTTAGTACTTTTAATTTTAAGACTCTTTTACTGGACTTTAATTCTTTGAAAATTAGCAACCCATTAATGATCTATAGGATAACTTGCTATAATCAAACTCTATAATTAACCAAAACGCCAAATGTGTTAAGATTGTAAAATGTTTTTAGGTGGACAGAGCTGGGGGATGTTGCTGACTTGGTTGTTGCTAGCTTTATGGTATAGAGCATGTCCCTTAACCTCTATAAACCTTGGATTCCTTGTCTCTGTGAAATGGGAAGAATAATATCTCCTCCCTCAAGTTGGAATAGGAATAGCAGCCACCCTCATGTCTATCCTGTGCTCCCCTGGTGTGTCCTGTGATTACTATGTGGAGGAGGTACTGGGAGAGAGGAAACCCTGGGTGTGTGGCATTGGGCATCCTAGATTTCTGCTCAGGGGTTTGGAGCCATATACTAAGAAGAAAAATAATAGGTACTGGAGAGGCTTTTTCAGTGTTTGACACATGTTATTAGTATTATGGGTGGAATTAGTCTGGATGTATATTTTTCCAAATGTAATTTGTTACTTTCTAAGGTGGATATGTACACATACCTGTGTTTTTTCCTTCAGTCCCACAGGCAACGTGAGATCAGTTCACTAAAAATGCCATCTGTTCTTTGTAGTCAGAAATAAAAAGAAATTGAGTTTTCAGCATCACTGTGAGATTTGCATTTGAATAATAGGTGTCAGAAACATTGATATCCATTTCTTTTAAGTGTGAAGTTAAATGCTTGTGACTTTACTAAGTGCTGGGAAGCAAGACATTACTATTGTAATTATCTTTTTTCTTAATGAGATAATGTTAAGAAGCAAATTTAATAAAATTTACTGAATAAGAAGCTGAGAATGAATGAAAGATGAGTTGGCTGGCTTTCCTTTCTCTCTCGGTGGGGCACAGATTGGATAGGTGGAGACTGCTTAAAAGCTCGGGCTACCCTTCTTGGATGATCAGGCTCCTTTCAGTGAGCTGGATTAGCACTGAAAGTCAGAAGAGACTGTCTTCTGACAACCATTGGCTTTGTAGGGATAGAAAGCCACTGAAGAATTTTAGACAATTACAGGTTTTGCCCTTTCCTCCACTGCTCTCTACCTGCAATTTCAAAAGTCCCTAAGATCACCCTCACTTCTGACACTAACTGCAAGTTTGCAGGTCCTCAAGATTATCCTTGAGTTCAATAATTCACTAGAGCAGTGGTTCTCAACCTGTGGGTCGCGACCCCTTTCACAGGGGTCGCCTATATACATCCTGCATATCAGATATTTACATTATGATTCATAACAGTAGCAAAATAATAGTTATGAAGTATCAACGAAAATAATTTTATGGTTGGGGGTCACCACAACATGAGGAACTGTATTAAAGGGTCGCGGCATTAGGAAGGTTGAGAACCACTGCACTAGATGGATCCACAGAACTCAGAAAAGCTGTTCTACTCATGGTCAGGGTTTATTACAGTGAAAGGATGCAGATAAAATCAGCAGAGGTAAGAGTGGCATAGGGCAGGGTCCAAGAGACAGGACATGGAACTTCCAGTTGTTCTCTCCTAGTGGACAGTCCCTATTTCTCTCAACAATGATGTGTGGCAATACACATGCAGTGTTGCCAACCAGAGGAGTTTATCCGATCCTTTGTGTTCAGAGTTTGTTTTTTGCTCGGTCACGCAGGCATGGTTGACTGTCCACGTGGCTGACCTTAGGTTGACCTGATACCCTTCTGTAGATTGAACTGATACCACCAAGGCTCCCACCATAAGTCACTTTGTTGCCATGGACTATCTAGTGTGGCTCAAATCTCCTTCCGTGGTCGGCAAACTGCGGCTCGCGAGCCACATGCGGCTCTTTGGCCCCTTGAGTGTGGCTCTTCCACAAAATACCACGTGTGGGCGCGCACAGACAGTGCGATTGAAAATTCGTGGCCCATGTGCAGAAGTTGGTATTTTGTGGAAGAGCCGGTATTTTGTGGAAGAGCCACACTCAAGGGGCCAAAGAGCCACATGTGGCTCGAGAGCCGTGGTTTGCCGAGCCGCAGTTTGCCGACCACTGTTAGATGAACAGACACTCTTCTTGAGAAAGGACATTCCAAGGGCTCAGAGGTTACCTCCCACGTTCTGAGGAAAGGCCAAAACTCAATTTGGGCAAGGATAATCTTTTATTGCCCACTACTCATCCCTTTTCCAAACTAGACACACAATTGAAGATGCTGATACACAGTTCAAGTGAGATGGCTACACAGAACATGTAAAAAAAGAAATTTATCTGATCCAGACATTTCCTAGGTAGGCAGGATCCTGCCAAAATTGAGGACATTGACACATTCTTATAATCCCACCACCTTTTATACTCAGGCATTACCTCACCACACCATAAAAGAAAGTGTATATAATCTATGCAAGGGATTATTTATAAATATTACTTTCCTGATTCTTGAGCCAAATGTAGCACTGGAAAGCAACATCCTCATATTTGGGAGAAAGTGCATATCTCTACTAATGTCTATGAAAGAAGAGAATTCTTCTAAGCACACAGGCTCACTCATCCCAAGCACTGCAGAAGGCTCTCTCAGGAATTTAAGAAAATAGAATGGTTTCCTTCCTTTTGTTCATCTTATCTATTCACCCATATGAGGAAGTGTGGGAGAGGGCACCTTAATCAAAGTTTGCATTTTCTCACTACATTTCAAATAAGCCTATTGTTAGGATGTATTGAAATATCATCAAAAGTTTATTTCCTTCCATATCTCACCTCCCACTTGGGTCCAACTTTACACTCAACTTAGAAATTATAAATCAAGTGTCGATGGAACTAGGTGAGTAATATAAATGTGTGAAGTGGAACAAATATATAACAGCAGATATTACTGGAGAGTATAGCAAAGTGGAGATTGTCAGTCTACTAGAGAATTTATATTCAGATTTAAAAAATATTTTACAGGCAAATAAACACACATTTTGACAGATATGGCCCATGAACCCTCACTTTGGGACTCCTAAGGGATAAAGGAGCCAATGCTCAAATGCTAGAAGGATAGAAGATAGAGCTTAACCTTTGGCTCAACATTCCAAATATTTTCAGATTATGCAGTCTGGCTTGATGTTGACTATAAAAATTCAGTTTTCCAATTTTCCTAAGAAATGTAAAATAAAAGGTAAGCAAATGCACTAAATATTAGATGGAGACATCAAGCAAAAAAGAATTACCTTCACTATACATCTTTTAGTCTTTATAATATGGGCTTGTAATGCTGGTGGTTGTACTTGACTTGAAAGGGAGAATCAGTGAAAACTTTTTATTTACAAGCAGTGTGGTGACTGCCAGGGGTGGTGGTGGTGGCGGTGGTGGTGGGGAAGTGGAGGAGGGTATGTGCGGGATAAATGGTGATGGATGAAGACTTGATTAGGGGCAAAAAAGACAATACAATGTACAGATGATGTGTTATAGAATTGTGCACCTAAAACCTGTATAATTTTGTTAACCAGATTCACCCCAATAGATTCAGTAAAAAGGGGGAAAAAGCACCTAAGCTGCTCTATGATGGGAATATAGCAATACATATTTTAAGGTAACAGGAAATAAATAACAATATCTAATCTTTAAAATAAATTCTAGACAGTGAAACAAGAGTGATAGGGAGACCTATACAATAAAATTTTTGACATTTCCAATCTAGTTGAAAGTCACAGAAAGTATACAGTCAATACAATATATTTATGGAAAGTAAATCTATAGCTATTTGGTGGAGATTGAAACAAAGTGTAACTTCCTGTTTTTTTCAGAACATAGCAGGCATTCAATAAATCTTTACTGAATAAATAAAAAATGCCTGCCTGGCCCTAACCAGTTTGGCTCAGTGGATAGAGCATCAGCCTTCGGACTCAAGGGTCCCAGGTTCGACTCCAGTCAAGGGCATGTACTGCGGTTGTGGGCACATCCCCAGTAGGGGGTGTGCAGGAGGCAGCTGATTGATGTTTCTCTCTCATCGATGTTTTTAACTCTCTATCCCTCTCCCTTCCTCTTTGTAAAAAAAGTCAATAAAATATATTTAAAAAAATGCCTGCCTGAGTCCTTTCTCATTGTTGAGCATACTGGATTTTCTAATCATGTGTAGCCCATGTGAAATGAAGGAACATAATGTATACACAGGAAACAGTGGCTAACTTCACCTAACCCAAAATAAGAAGCAGAAAGACCAATGCTTGAAGGGAAATCATTCGCTTGATAAAATTCCAAGTACTTGAACTTTAATAAGGCAGACCTTCCCAATACGATTTTAGATCCAAAGGCTTTCAGTAAAAAATTGATGTAAGATATCCAAAGTTTGGATGCTTATCCAAACTGAAATTAATCTCTGAACCTTTTGAGGTTTTCTGAGTTCTAAAGAAAGCTGAGAAAGCCAGTAAGGGCAGAGAAATCTCAGAGAAAATCTAAAGGGAGGGATCATAGGAAAAGCTACAGAGGCCAGAAAGATCACACAGGTGGTGGCGGGGAGCAGAGGAGGGCATGGAAGGGTTACCAAAACAGAAGAGAAAATAACAGAGGAACAGAAGTAGCTTGGAGATAGCCAAGGAGGCCAGAGCAATCACAGAAGAGATGTCAAGGGCAAGGAGAGCACTAAGAAAACAAAGCTGAGTGGAGAGATTATGGAGGAGCAGGGAGGACAGAGCAATCAGTATGGAGGAGGAGGGGCAAGACACATGCTCTCAAGAAGGGCTGGCCTCCAAGCTCTGAAAAGTATTTTTCTAAGATTTTTCATTTTGATTGTGATAGTTTGAGGCCTGGAAGAGATTTTCCTCTCCTCTCCTTCCTTCTTTGTTCTTTTCCCCTCCCCTTATTTCATCTCCTATATCAGAAGAGCTAGGAGGGTAAAGAACAGAGGTGACGATTTTTCAGTTTGATTCCCAATCTGTCATGCCAAATGAATGTGAGACTTAAAAGATGAAAGCTACGTGACATAGAATGTGAGCTATCTTTCTTCCTTCTGAAAATTCAGTGTGAAGAAAGTACTGTATTTGATAAGAGAAAAGCATGCTTTTTAATAAACAAAATGCTAGTAATGATACTGCAAAATAAGTATTTG
Organism: Myotis lucifugus; assembly: GCF_000147115.1. Classification (NCBI taxonomy): domain Eukaryota; kingdom Metazoa; phylum Chordata; class Mammalia; order Chiroptera; family Vespertilionidae; genus Myotis; species Myotis lucifugus. The sequence goes on from NW_005871122.1 coordinate 1,834,602, forward strand.
AGTGTTTAAATATTAAATGATAGTCTTGTTTACTGGACAGACTCCCTTTATTCCATGCTGAAACAACAGCTTGAGTGAATCACATCAAGTGTACTATAATGTGTTGCAGGCCACTTATACACAGTGCTTGGAATCACAGAGTTTTCACTGATCTCTCTGGAGTTTACTCTTTCCAATTCGACCCCATCTTTTACAGATGAATAAATAGACATCCAGAGAAATTGGCATACTGTCTTAAAGCCATACATTGCTGAACAGTAAGATTTAAAAGTTTATCTGTACAAAACAAATGCCTCACAAGATGTGTAACTTTTCCCATGTTCTCAGGTTCAGAATCATAATTTATCTGTAGGCTATGTTGAGGTAAACTGTCATATGTAATTAAAATTAAAAGCAGAAAAGAAGCTATTTTAGTCTAGCCCTTTAGGGTATTTCAAGGGTATTTTTTGTGGGATGTCTGTCTGGTTCTGTTGTAATATGTTGATAAGAGCCAGCCCTCTTTCTTTTCTCCAGTTAACTCTCACATGTATGGCCTAAACCAGACAATTGGGTTTGTTTTGTTCTGTTATTGTAAACTACAGGCCCGATGTATGAAATTTGTGCAAGGGCCACTGCGGCTTCATCAGGAAGGTTGTCTAGAAGGACGTTCAGAAGGACGTCCAGTCTAATTAGCATATTATGCTTTTATTATTATAGATGTTTCTTGTTTATTGGAGAGTAGGGTAGGAAGGAGAGGTCAAGTAAGAGAGTATATGAATAAGCCATATCTATCACCAGTATAAAAACATGCCACTTAGATCATAAGAGGTAAAGGCAGTTGTCTTCATATTTGAAACACAGTAAAAACTTTCCTTTTCTTTCACCTGCCTCACTGCTGAACAAGAAACCAAGAGTTCAAGGTCCTTACTTTTTCTAACTTCCCAGATTTGCTGGGTAAGAACATGCTACTCCCAAACTCCATCACCACTTTTCATTTCAGATCTTGGTCCTGTGCTAATACAATGGAAAGTTTTAAAATGACTTCTCGCAACAACAACTAGATTACAGTAGGTCCTCAAGCCACAGCATTAGTCTACTCATCAAAATAAAGTCCTCTTTGTCCATTTCAAGAACCTTCATTATGCTAGCTATTTTTTTCTCAATAATAATTTTATTAATTTGTTTAACAATACTCACACGATGGTCATCTATTGGAATGGGAAGGTTCAAAGAATTAGAAGTTAGTCACTTTTTAAAAATTTTTACTGGGAGATAAGATAGAGCTTTGTGAAACCTTGTTCTTATTTATTGAGACCTGGAAGAGATATATTGACTTACGTGCATCTCTCTCTTTGTCAGAGTGTAAGCTCTTTAAGGTTATATAATTTGGTTTCTCCTCCTTATGCAACTCGTGGCCTGGAACACAATAATTATTATTTTTTGGTTAAGAGGCCTCCTTCAACCTCCCAAGGATCTTAGCAGTACTAAGCAGTATATCTTACTTGTTCAACAGTTGGTATGGGCAAGCCAGCTTGACTTTCTTTAGCCACTGCTTCCATTATTTTTCCCTCTTCCTCTTGTAGTTTTCAGAATTTATCCTATTGACTATTATCTTTGATTTTCCCATGTCCAGTTCTTTGCCCTTTCATGTTGAGAAAATGACACCTACACTACTTCATGAACTTGCAGCAAAGACCAAATGAGATGCTGTACACTTTTGGAATGTAGGTATGGAAAGCTTTATAGGTAGATATTATTTTTATAGAGCTGGTTCCTTTAGCGTGAAAGTAGAGAATATAGGCAATTTACTTGTGAAACAGGGTATAAATAGATTATTCATAGATTTGAGACAGAAATATGTTAGCAATCCTATTTAATAACAATTAAAAATTTTTATGAAATCAATTATCAGTAGTAGTAACCATGAAAAATAACAGATAATAGAAAGGCAATTTTGTTTCACTGTTCAGTGGACCAGAGATATACAATTAGATGCAAGCACCACGTAAATGTGCATGATGTACCATCATATGCACACTCAGTTATCCTCACAGTCTTGGTGAATATTGTCAGGCAGGAGTGTGCACTCTGGAGTAAGATAGCTGAGGTCAGAATCTGGCTCATGTATTTAGTAGCTGAGAGATCTCTCTGGCCCCTTGCCCCCATCTATAGGATGGGGGTGATGGAAGTAAGAATACCTAACATTTCGGGTTTTAATGATTATATGAGTCATTAACTATAAAGTGCTTCGAAAAGTGCCTGGCACATAGAAAGCACTATATCATTGTTAGCTGACATTATTCCAGTGGTTCTCAACCTGTGGGTCGTGACCCCTTTGGCGGTCGAACGACCCTTTCACAGGGGTCGCCTAAGACCATCCTGCATATCAGATATTTACATTACGATTCATAACAGTAGCAACATTACAGTTATGAAGTAGCAATGAAAATAATTTTATGGTTGGGTCACAACATGAGGAACTATATTTAAAGGGCCGGAAGATTGAGAACCACTGCATTATTCTATCAAAACCTCTGAAAGGCCGAAACCGGTTTGGCTCAGTGGATAGAGCGTCGGCCTGCGGACTGGAGGGTCCCGGGTTCGATTCCGGTCAGGGGCATGTGCCTTGGTTGCGGGCACATCCCCGGTGGGGGGTGTGCAGGAGGCGGCTGATCGATGTTTCTAGCTCTCTATCTCTCTCCCTTCCTCTCTGTAAAAAATCAATAAAATATATTTTTAAAAAAACCCAAAAAAAACCTCTGAAAGAATATGAGAAGAATAGCCAACCATTCTGGGTTTTGTTTTCCAGGACATTTAACGTCAGGTTATTTGTGACCATATCGACGGTAGGTGTTGTCTCACTTCCATCCTGGTTGAGCTTTCCTGGTGAAGATCTCCAATTCGGCTGAATGAGGAGGGTGAGGAGCTGCAGAGACTAGAGTCACTAGACTGATTCATTCAGTGAATGTCGTACAGGATGAAATCAAACGGCATAACCTGCCATTGCCAAATCCCAGCTCCGCCCTTGGCCAGCTCTATGGGCCCGCCTTGCCCCCCCGGGGAGGCTGCATTGTGTGGCACCCCACTGAGCACCCAGCCTGGATGGTGCGCATGTTGGGGGGGAAGTTACTTTCTCTTCAATGTGGATGACTATCCATGGTTCTGTTTTGTTTCAACTCTCCAGCTTTGCTTTAACAACTTGGGAAAAACAGCAGATTTTTATTACTTTTTGCAAATATTTCAGCACTTAAAGATTGTCGTTTGCACAGTTGTTACATTGGTAACAAAACAAGCCCGAGTCCTGCTTGAGCAGGGTCTGTTCCTGAAAAATTGCCTGCCTGTTTCTTCTCCGCCTCATCTGCCATATACATTTCAGTTGTTAATTGGAGATGGAAACGTTTCCAAGTTTTCTTCTTCTCTGGGTATTGATCTTTTGGGTGAACATAAAGTCTTAACCCTTCAAGCTTAATACCATGCTTTCTCTACCTTATCAATTTAAATGGATTTAGCATGTATTATCAGTATTTAGATCTCGGCTTTCTTTTTACTTCTTTTTCCTTTAAAGCAATCTGTCTAGTTGCAAAGCTCTTGTTAGAAGAGATTACATGCTTGTTTTTGGTTTTATAATCTGTTTGAAGAAGTGGCTGCCTCCTTGAGGATTTAAAATGATGCCTCAACAGGAAACAGCTTCTCTGTTGAAAACCTGATCTCTCACAGAGCTGCCTTTTCTTTCTTTATAGCAAAAATTTCAGACTTGATCACGTAGCTGCCAGGTTGTTTTGTTTTGTCTAAATGCAACAACACAAACAGCACTAAGCTGGTTTTCCCAAATTCATTTGCGCACCCCCTGTCAGCAATGATTTTATCAGCCATCAAAATCTAATGGAAATGGCCGTGCTGCCTGTAGCCATCCAATAATTATAAAATAAACAGGCTGAACATTCAAATGCATTTGAACAAAAGCCATCAAAGTAACATAAACAGGAGAAAAGGTAATTAAAGAGCTTTCTCTTTTCGGTTTTCAACATTACAGGTTTATTTAAATGCAGCTCTAGCAGGAGATCGGAGGTGGATTGATTGGCCGAATTTGTTGGCTGACGCTGTTTTGTAATGTGTCCCATTAAAAACACAGTAAGGAAATTTAAAATGCATGATAATCATGGCATCTGAAAAGCACGCTTTACTTTCTCCTCTGAGAACTTCTGTGATAATGCGCACATGTGACAGTTAATAATAGATGACAAAAAGGCACTGCCCTTTATCATCAAAACACCAAATCTTCAGAGGCTTGAGCCAATACAACAGTCTGGTCATTGACTATAAAATTGTGACGTCAAAGGTTGCTCAGCACAGGCTGCAAACCTCCCCTTGGGTTGCTCAGCTGCTGGAGAAAAGGAGACTGATTAACAGAGTCTGTAATGCACGGATGCAAGCAGTTTAGCAATAAGGGATTCAAACTTCTGAAAGGGAGGTAACAAAGCCCTAAGAATAAGCCCTGGTCATGAATGTATATATAGTCCTGGGGCTGGTTGGCATAGCAACTATTGCTGAGAACCCTGATGCTGCTTAAGTAAACAGCTGAAGCACAGAGCGTGCCTCAGCTAAGCTGGGTCCATCTGTAGTCTCAGCATGTGAGGATCAGAACAGGAACATTTTCTCCAGTGAATCAATGATATTTTGGTATCTCCTCTTAATATCTCTATTGTTCTCAGCACTCCATGGCAAGCTCCTAGTTCTCTCTGTTTTTCCGTATGGCCATTTTGTTGAACAATCTCAGCATCGGTGAATCTGACAGAGTTGGATCTGGGATAACTAACCAGGGTCCAAGCTCAGTATCTTTCCTCTGTTATTTGCCAAGAACATCCAAGAAAAATGGATTGGTGATTCAATAGCAACTTGTTGACATAATAGTGGCTGACATTTTTACTTCAAAGATCAGCACACCGGGTAATTGCAAGCATTTTGGAATCAGACAAACCTACTACAGTTTCTGGCTCCACTATGAAAAGTGGTGTGACATTGGACTATTGCTGATCTACTGGGCATTTAGTGATCCTTTCTGCAACTGGTTTCTCAATGTGTAAAATGAGAATAGTAAGAAATACCTCCTGGATATTTGAGGATTGAGCAAGATATTGTATTAAATGCTTAGTGCAGTGCTCAAGATATGGCAGTGCTAACAGACCCTGCTGGGTTCCTACCCACTGGCATTTAAGAACTTGATGTGGTCAGTATCTGTCTTTTGCCACATGATTCTGCAACAAATCCTGATTTGTCTAGGGCAGTGGTCGGCAAACTCATTAGTCAACAGAGCCAAATATCAACAGTACAACGATTGAAATTTCTTTTGAGAGCCAAATTTTTTAAACTTAAACTATATAGGTAGGTACATTGTTATTAACTTAATTAGGGTACTCCTAAGGCTTAGGAAGAGCCCCACTCAAGGGGCCAAAGAGCCGCATGTGGCTCACGAGCCGCAGTTTGCCGACCACGGGCTAGGGCAAGGGTTGTGGTTAAATTTTTCTCACCAGTGGCTGATTTTTGGTGGATGTGTGACATAGTTTTGGCCACTGATACAGGAAGAGAGTTCTTCTAGACAGATTAGTGGTAAGAGATAGATGCCCTGGGGTAGGGTAGTAAGAGGCTCCCAGGCGTTTTAAGGATACCCAACAGACAAGAAAACAATATTTGGGATTTGTGAGTAACAATTGGAAATTTCTGTTTGGAACTGGACTGTTCAAGCCATTGTTTCATAAGCATTTTAAAAGTACAGTACACACTACAATGCTTTGAAAGAAATATGTAGCTGAATTATTCACCAGGGTTCTTGTTTCTGCGGAGAAATGATACACAAAAAGAATTCTAGCTCTTGGAAATTTTTGAGTTCTTCCTGATAGAATGTAAGTAAGGGTTATAATCGATAGGTCTTTTCCTTCCTTGGGGTTCTGCTCTATGACTCATTTCTGATGAGGAAAGAGAGGGAGAGAATCAATGGTGAGGCCAACTTGAGTTTCTTTTATTGATATTAAAAGAACTGTGCTTCCTGAGAAAATGACTGAGAATCGTCGAGAAGTTCTGACTGTCTGGAAGAGAGTTCTGAATGTTTTATACTCAGACTCCCATTTCTTGATCCCCCCTCATAAATCATTGCCCCCAAAGTAGTCCTTCTAAGTCCAGAATGATTTATTTTTACCTTGGCTTACCCCTGATAAATTTAAAGTTTTATGTTTCTAAAAATTTGAAGTGTTTTCATGAATCATATATTTTTTATTATTATAAGTTAAGATTTTTCTTACTCTATAAAACTCAGAACTCTACAAAAAAAAATGAGATAATAAAGGATGAAACCTAACATCTGTCTGTGAGCTGAGAATTCCTCTCCTTGCGAGTTTCACTGAATAATCTGCCACTAATGTGATGCATGATATTGTCTTGGCAGTTTATTCTTTTGAGGCAATAGGACACAACACATTGGAAGGAGCTATCTTGATCTATTATATCAAGACTCCACAATTTATAGCTCTGTCTATTTGGTAAGGAAAAGACACTCCCTGAGAGCTAGGCTTGCGTGTATATGTGGTGATAAGAATATGGCCCTAAAAATATTTTGATATGATTACATTTGTATGGTACCTGTGATTAAGGTAAAAATCCATTTGTTTATATCTTATATAAACATATGAACTATGTGTATTTGTTAGATGTCTGTTATTACATTTAATCTCCACAGTAATCTTGTGAGGTAAGTTATATGATTTCTCCATGCATGGATGAAGAGCCTGAGGTATACAGGAAGTTATATAACTTACCTAAAATGACATAGCAAATGAGTGGCAGAGGGACTCAACCCCAAGTCTTTTGATTCTTAATGGTATTGTTTCATTTCCTTTCCCACAGCTCCTTCTATGAGTGTCTGAGATTTGGCATTGGGCTAACACTATTTATTCATAAGCACTTGCATTGACATTTTTTGGAGATGCTGTCTTCACCTAGTTTTATAGCCATGGCTACAGGCTCATCAGTTCTCTTTCTCAGAACAACTGGTTAGGTCCACAGCTCAACCAATGACCATATGGAGCTCCCACATTCAGGGCTACTGTCGACTCACCCTAATTGCCTCAAGGCCAGATACCAGGCAACTAGGGCAGCCCCAAGCCTGTAAACAGGAATTATTCAAATTAACCAATTTATCAGAAACCCCAAACCCCAGCTAACTCTACCCTACTTGCTATACTTAAGCCACCTCCTTCATCTCCAGCCTGTTCTTCCTCTTCCTCTTCTAATCCCCTGTGTGGCCCCGTCTCAACTGGAGTTGAAGTAACAGTTTTGCCTTTCATTTCTCCATGTTTCATTTGTTGTGTCTCACTCTCTAAAGAGTCTTTAAATCTTATACAACATCACTTTGGAATTTAAATTTATCTTTAAACTTTTTAGTTGAACTGTGGTATAACTGGAAAAGTTTCAGCTGGAGAGACAAGTGACCTGGCTTCTACTAGGCTTTGCATGGCCTTGAGCAGGTTTATTTAACCGCTCTGAACACCAGCTTTCTCACCTATAAAATGAGCAATAACCCTCAATGCAATGGTTCCTATAATGGATGGGAATTCTATCATCTTGTGGTGTAAATTGGTAGTGCCAAAGTACAAGGCTATCTGAGGACAAATTGAAATAGGAATATTTAAATGGAAGGCAGTGCACATCTTTCAGTATGGTTTATCCACATTTAAGTCATGACAACATGATCGAGGTATCATGAAGAAATCCTTTTGTCAAAATGATTGAGTAGCACACAAAACTGGACTGCAGCTAATAAAACAATAATGACCAGTATCTATCTAGGCTGTTTGGTAGCCCATCATTATAGCACCAGAAACTTGCTTGTTAGAGGGTTCTGAAAGTCTCCTTTGCAGAATGTAACCTATGAATTCTCAGACCATTTGTTAAAGTTCCTTGGAGATTGTGTGTTTTTTCACTCAATCTCTTTTTTTTATTTTTTTATTTTTTTCTAGCCAGGAACTTCAGAAGCTGCTGAAGTGCAGATTTTGGTGTCATTGACCTGCCTTCCTTCTTTGTCTGGCGGTTGATGAATCCTTGGGGAGAAGTGTCTGCAACCCTGATGGAGAGCCAGAAAATAGAGCTTCTGTGAGCGGCAGCCCCTGGACGCCTGATTTTTCTGAAAGATAGGCTCTTGATCAGGCAAGCAGGGACTTAATGATTTATGCCTTTATCCTCAACGTCAGATAAACTTAGACTATATCCTAAAGCATATATACGAGGAAAACCTATTACAGCACTTTGCTAGTCGGTGATAAATTCTAAAAAGAAAAAAGAGAAAGATATTAAATAGCTTGTATTTGACACGGTTTCCAAATTTCAGCAACTTGGGAGTACTGATGAAAAATAGAAGGGGGAGTCTTAAAATACTTGGGTGGGCTTCATCCTCGTCCACCACGCTTTCTTTTTATTCAAGATCAAAGCTCAGGGTTTTATGCTACATTTGTATTTTAGAACCAGAATGGATGAAAAATAGCATTGCTAAGGTTTGGAAGACACATGAGATTTTTTTAACCTCTCCCTACTTCTTTTCTAAAGACAAATGATTGTGTTTTAATAACCCAAATAAGAGATGGATTCAAGATCCCTCCTTGGGTTTAGAAATAAAATTAGCAGGCTAAGTTAAATATCAAATCATTCTAGAGTGCCTGAGAGGTTCTGCTAATTTTTAATTTTGTTAGTCATCTCATTTAGATTCTGTAAAATACTTTTACCTTCATTTTTATTCCAATTCTAAGTATCCTGTAAGGTCCAGTACAGGCGAAGAACCATCTCCTTGAAGGGAACTTTCCCTAATAGAGCAGAGCTTGGACTCCATGCTGATGCCCTCAATCTCTTCACCATTTCTGTGTGTTTTGGCTTGGTTTCAGTGTGCTCTTCCTTCTGACCACAGACACCTGAAGCTTTTTTTGGAGGACTTTCCTCAGGCTACTGCAGCCACTTGGTCTGCATGTTCAAGAAGCTCTGCAGAGAGCTGGAGTGCTTGCCTGGGAGTTTACCTGTCCTTCAGAGGCCCTTGGCCATTGAGTGACTGGTGTAGAAGTATGGAAGCTCATCACCTCTTTCTCGAAAAAGTTCTGAAGCATTAATTTACATTCCAGATGTTCCAGGAAAAATCTTCTGTGAGGATTTAAGATATTACACTAGTTTGGCTTCTTCCCCTTTCCTGTCCTTTTATTCCCTTAGCAGTTTGTTTTGAGAGCACTTTCATAATGCAAATCTTATGTTAAGGCCTGATTCTGGGGAACTTGCTCTAAAACACAAATTTGACCTTTTCTTTGAATTCTAATAGCAACCTCTTTGTGGTTGAAAACTTGTAATTATGTTGTACTGGAGAAACCACTTCCAAACTCATTCCTATGGTTGCTGGCAGGCCTCAATTCCTACTAACCTGAGGCCTCCCCTCTTCACTACATGTGTTCTTCATGGGCAGTCTGAATGTCCTCATGACAGAGCAGCTGCCTGCCTCCCGCTCTTCACCCACCAGGTGACTGATCTGAGAGAGAAAAAAAGCCAAGACAGAAGATGAAGTCTTTTATAATGTACTCTGAAATGATAAACCATCATTTGTGCTTTATGTCATTGTATCACAGACCAAGCACAGTGTAAGGTAAGAGGAGACTACACAGTGTGTGAATGCCAGACGGTGGAAACTATAGAGGCCATCTTGGAGGAAGATGACCACAGAAGGGTATCACATATACATACTTCTCCTGAAAGCTGATATGGGTAAAAAGAAAATTGTTCAAAGAAGAACCATGTGTGTACATATTTTTGTATGCTCCATGTACTTGTCATATAAAGGGTTCTCAATGAATATTTATGGATATTCAAAATCTACTAGTCTTACAGGATGTCTTGTTCATAAAAAGGAGTAAATAAACTACAACTGTTTATTGTCCAACACATTCCTTGAGTACCTACTATATGCCACAATGATGGAAGATGAAGTACTCTATACTAGATACTACATTGGATGCTGATTCAGGTATTTATAAGTCTCACTTCTTTCAAAAAGTGTTGTAGGCATGTCACTTCCTTTATATTTCTAATGTTAGCTGTCTAAAGAAATTGCTTGGATTTCGTCAGCAGCTTCTCAATGTACCTTCCTTTGTCTAAATTCTCTTCATCCATATCACACTTTCATCATGTCATTATTGCTTAATGACTCATCACTAATAGAATAAAGTCTAATCTCCTTGACTTCTTAAAAGCAGAATTCATCTATCCAAGTCTCTATTTCAGTGCTTCCATCATGAGCCCTTTACTCCAGCTTGGAAGTATTCTCACTGTATTGCAGATATCCATGCTAAGTTTTTACTCGTAGCTTGTTCTTGTTGCTGTTTCACCTACTGGAAACTTCTTCAGTATCCTGTTACTCAGTATCTCCAAGTTCTTGTTGAATCAGCTTCCTCAGCATTTCCTTATCTTCACCACCTCTGCCTTAGTTTAAGGTATCAATATTTCTTATATAGATTATTATCATGACTGCTTTTTTAAATTTCTAGGTTCTTTCTGCTCCAATCCATCTTCCACATCACTCCATTGTTTTTACAACATGTCACACTGATTATATCATTATCTTGCTTAAAATGAATACATTTTGAGGGCTTAGCACTTAGAAGGTACTCAGTATTATTAATGCCATGAATAAAAGGTCCAGGTCAAGTCCCACTCTATTTTCATAAAGTCTTGCCTCTGACTTTGATCTTCTTTTGAAGTCCAGTGATTGTCCATAGCACTCATTCTGATATTTTGTAATGTTCCTCCTATTATCACTTAACTCTTCTCTTTCTTTCATTTATTCATCATTTATTTATCATCCAACACATTCCTTGAGTACCTACTAAATGCCACATACTAGCTATGCTAAGTCTTGGGGGATACAATGATTAGAAAAACCAGACAGCCTTTCTGCTGTCATGGCCCTTAGAATCTATTTGTAAATAGGAACAGAGTTGAATAATCACATCAAGAAGGATATAATAAAAAATTCCTACAAATGAAGGGCACACAGACTAGACTCAGATTTCAGAGAGGCTCCTCAAAGGAAGTAGCTTTTGAGTTGAGATTTAAACAATGAATAGAAACCACATAGCAAAGAGGCATGGGGGGAAGAGTGAAGGTAAGAGAATGTGTTGAGCAATACAATGGAATGCATAATGACTGCATGATGGGATAAAAACTAACAGGCCAGGATGATTGGATCTGGAAATAGAAAAAGCACACTAATAAAAAAAACTGGTGGAATCGAAATATTGTATGGAGTTTAGTTAATATTAATGTACCAATGTTGGTTTCTAAGTTTTGACAAGTATGTCACAGTAATGAGAGATGGTAACGTTAGGGTGAACTGAAACTGGGTGAGCAGTATGTGAGAATTCTCTACTATCTATGCAACTTTTCTACAGATATGAGATTATTCCAAATTACAAGTTTATTAAAAAATATAATAAGGCCAGAATGGAAGCAGCTCAGTGCATAATGGAAGAATGGTGCAAGATAAGCCTGAAAATTAAGACCAGGCCAAGACTTCCCAGGACCTTGAGCAACATTTAAAAATGTTGGTTTCTATCTTGCAGTAAGGGAAGGGTGTGATGGTTTTAAATAATGGATGTCATAAGAGAGAGCTGCATTTGGAAATATCACTAGCTTGGTGGCAGTGATTAGAGGGTTACTTGGGTGGGTAAAGGAGGCCAGAGGGATCACGCTTGCAGACAAGAAATGAGTTAGGTCAAAGTGGGGCAGACTCTCCTGAGGAAGATTCATGTTTTGGACCGCACTTATCTTTTATTTCTCTTTAGTGTCTATCACAGGGTTCTGCACATACTATTTACATGATATATATTTCTTGAACAAATAAATGAATAGATAAATAGATGAGTTAATGAAAAGGGATCAGATCAGGTGAAGCAGCTCCTGAAGTCAGCAGCCCCTAGGCAGTGTCATGGTGACCCTGTCTGAAACCCTCGAGCTCCGACTGATGATTACTGACAGAATCAAGAGACTTTGCCTCATAGTTTTTCCTCTTACTTTCAAGGACCCTTACTCCAGAAACAAGTGATTCCTTGTCTTACATTTGGAATGCCCAGTGTTTGCACAAAGGTTCAGGGAGCAATACTGAGTGGAAAAGCTCAGGCTCAAGATACACTTTGAAAGGAAACTTGAAAGTGTTTGATTCCTGGAAATGCAAGAAACAAAGTCAAGGTGCAGCGAGCCATCTGCGCAGTGGCTTCCTCTTTTGAGAAAATTCATTTTGCATGTAATTTGTATTTTGCCCTTTTGGCAATGGAAGTAATCTTAGCTTTCTTAGAGTCATCCGTAATTAGTTCTCCACCACCTGGAAAGTTTCGAATTTCCCGATGGGTACAGGGAGCCTGGGGAGGGCTGTAGAGTGTGCATGAGGAAGGCACCAGACCGTCTGTTTGCTCACTTCTGTTGAGATCCAGCAGTTTAGGCAGCGGCAGGTCTGAGTTTTCTGAAAGCCTTTCTCATTTGGAAAGACAGTGCACATTTTTAAAGAACCATCTCTTAAGCTAATGAGTTTGAAGATCAGGAGGAGACTGCTGGGTTTCTTTCAGCCTAGAGGAAGAAAAAAAATAAGAATGATTAACATTCCAAGTTGATTTCAGCCAGGTAACCCCGAAGCTCCAGTTTCTCTACTAGAATCTTTGTTCTAACATTTGTGCTCAGTGCTTAGAGAGGGCTATTGCTACCCAAGTTTGTTTTCTAACACGTGACCAATTTTAGCCAATGGAGTTTATATTATGAATCTCAGAGGTTGATCTTTTTCTCTTTCTGGTCTTCTCTCTTTCCCAGACATGCATTCATTTGACTGGCAGCCTGGAAAATTGAAAAATGCCACAGGGGTTATTAAGGTAGAAATCGCTTCTGCACTTTGAAGCTCTGCAAGCTAGTTATTGCTGCACCTATAATATCCAGGCATCGAATGGCACGGATTGTTCTTAGCTTGCCTGACACAGGCCAGTATCAGCTGTAACACCCAGGTAGAATGAAGGTGTCTCAGAATGTCATTTCTCCCACTCTGAAATATATCCCCTTTGTCAATTAAAACAGAGTCCCTGAAGTTATTAGAATGTATTCTGTGTCTTTGTGCACACACATTTGATTTACTTTTGTTTTTATTAAAAGGGTAAGCCTAGAGAAAAGGACTAACGAGAATCTTCCAAATCCATATTTTAATAATTGCCTGAGCACACATTCACTCTACAGAGACTTTCTTGTTTCTGTAACTATTTACTTGGCTCTTTTATGAAATGCGAATTACTTACTGGGCCTGGTAGGCCATGACACAGCTTCCGGCCTATCATGTAATCCTGAAGTTGGCTCCCGTGAGCTAGTATGGCTAGTTGAGTTTGTCTGTAGGATGAAGATATTATTTTAATGTACTTTTTCACAATAATGGTTCCATATTGTATAAATTGTTTGAGCCATTATAATGTTAATATATAAATATTAAGAAAACCATTGGGAAAAATTACTGTGTAATTGAGATAGCCTATTTTCCAGTGTTAATAACTTCATTATTTTTTTTCCATAAAAATATTGAGGCAGTTTAATCTACATTAAAACTTATAAACATTTATTTTAAAAAATCCTCTCATACCCCACCTCAGTCACGGGAAACAATACCACCCTTCCACTGGAAAACTTTCATTTGTCATTTAAACAAAGAACAGAAAGAAAAACACCCCAAAGCCAAAGTACCCTATGGTAACAAGAAACTTCAGACAGCCCTGGCTGGGTAGCTCAGTTGGTTAGAGAGTCATCCCAATAGGCCAAGGTTGTGGGTTTGACCCTGGGTCAGGGCACATACAAGAATCAACCAATGAATAATAAATAAGTGGGGCAGTAAGTCAACATTTCTCTCCTCCTTGCCCCCCCCCCACACACACACACTTCCCTCACCTCTCTCAAATCAATAAATAAAAATTAAAAAAAGAGAAACTTCAAAGAGATTCTTCAGGAGAGTTTGTTTCTATTTAGCTTCAGGGCAATAATATTTTTTTACCATGTTGCTCCAGGCAAACCATTCAATGTTAGCAGTAATGACTGCTTATAATTAAGAATGGGAGAATGGAAAATAATCTACAATAACAAAAACCCTAATCATAAAAGTGAACTTAAATTCATGTTCTTCAAAAAGTCCATGCATGTAATTGGCCTACTGCTATATTGGTCTACCTATCAGGGTCCCTGCAGGAAACAGATTTCACTCCAGATGGTTCAAATGAGAAGACTTTCAAAAAGGCTAACTTACAGGGACATGGGAGCTGCAATCAAATGGGAATGCATGAAGGATGGTGAGGTGCTCCACCCAGGGACTAAAAGCAGCACCATTATGACCACACCCAGGGCTGAGGGGCTGGGGGGCTGAGGGGCTGAGGGGCTGAGGGGCTGAGGGGCTGAGGGGCTGAGGGGAGGAAATGGTGTAACTGAAACCCGGTGAGCACTAGAACTGTTGTCATAGTGGATGGGCAGAGTTGCCACCATAGATGTGGTATGGAAATGGAATGAGTAGGGAAGAAATATCCCAACCTCTTTCCTTTTGCCAACCATCTTCTGCTGGTACCTCTGTTGGCCAACTGCGCCCAGAGGCAGCCAGCAGGAGCTTAGGAGATGTGGTCTGTAGGAGCCACCCTGCCAGACATCAAAGTAGGGCAGCAGAAGGAATGAACGGGTGGAAAAATGGAAAATACCCAGAACAGTTGGTTTCTGGATCACTAAAGATTTAGAGTTATTGATGTCTAAAGAACTTAGTTACTATTAAGAGATTATACTTTTCACCCTTCGTGTGAAAGAAGCTAGAAGTTCCATTGTTTTCTTTTACTAATATATGAGATGAGAATTTCATGATGATCACTGGCAGATTTTTTACTTGCTTTGCAAAAATATTCAAATATGTTTACCTAATAGTCTAATATCCAAATAGGAAATTACAATTTTCAAAGATACTTTTTGCACACAGTATCTCATTTAACTCAAACTAAAGTACTAAGAGGAGGTGTTATTTAATTCATTGTATAGATAGAGGAGACTGGAGCTCAGAGCATAAAATGAATTTCCTTATATCCTCAGTCAGAAATAGAAGCGTCAAGATGCAAACTTCAGCGCCTCACTCCAGGTTCTTGGTATGACACCACTCTGCCTTTTTCCAAATAAGAATGTCACAAACTTGTGATGGCAGGTATGCTGAAAAAAGAATAGAACTGTCTGTACTCTGCAGAAAATTGCATTTCCAGGAGAACTAGAGTCTTCACATCAAGCAAGCTCAATTTCAGGAAGTAAAAGACAATCCAAAGCATCAAGTCCAGTGGAAGGCAATATGCAGGGAGAGATGCAAGGAGAAGATCTGTGAGACAGAGACTGGAAAGATACTCCAAGGAAATGGTAGGAATGAAGGAGTTTGTGAGCAGTGTGTATTCCTGAGAGTAGTTGGGGAGAGAGTAGTAAGGAAAGCAAGGTTTCTCAAGTGTTAAGCAGAAGGCTGCAACATTCCTCAAAGTATAGTTCATAGACTTAGATTAGAATCACCTGGTGACTTATTACAAAGGTCTACTCTGGATCCCGCTCTGACTTACAGAGTCAGAATCTATTTGAGGGGAACTTGGCATTTTGACATATCCTCTCCATTATTTCTCTCCAATGCCCTCCCCCCGCCCCCCCGCCTATACCCATACAAAGTTTGTGACCTATTGATAGAGAGCAAATGTAAGCAGCTTGACTAAAAAGAGCTCTGTAACATAACTATAAATATTTGGTTACAGCTCAGTTTTCTGGCATGGCTGAACATAAATCATCTGATTACCTATCTATCATTCGAACTTCTGTTTCTTTGCTTCAATCATACCTTTGAATAAGCTTTTGACAATGTATTTTCAAATTTTATGCTTTAGTAAACAAGGTATATTAAGCCCAAATTGACTTTTCAGACTCTTACAGTGACTTGAATAAAATATTTTAAACATCAATTATGGTAAACATTAAAGATGCAAATGTAGTAAATTGAGAAATTGGGTTGAAATTGTATGGATTCTAAGACTGCTTTCAAAAAGGAATCCCTAATACCAACTTATGTTCTTGTTATTTTATCTTATTTTCATAAAATTAATGTGAAGATTGAACAACTACAAGACTATAAAGATGAGATAATATGGCTGCCTTTTTTTTGGGTGCAAAATTATAAAAAAACTGAAGTTTTCTGTAAGATGTTTTCTAATCAACAATAAAAGCTTTCTATTTTTATCATCACCCCTTTGAAGCATTCAAAACATTATAATTGTTTTAATATCAATAACATTTCAGCTTTCTGCAAACTTGTTTTAAGATTCAAGTTCTGGCGTTGGGTAGGTAGCTCAGTTGATTAGAGCATCATCCTGATATGTCAAGGTTGCGGGTTCAATCCTTGATCAGGTCACATGCAAGAAATAACCAATGAATGCATAAAT
Source organism: Myotis lucifugus (assembly GCF_000147115.1). Taxonomy (NCBI): domain Eukaryota; kingdom Metazoa; phylum Chordata; class Mammalia; order Chiroptera; family Vespertilionidae; genus Myotis; species Myotis lucifugus. The sequence continues at coordinate 1,851,104 of NW_005871122.1, forward strand.
AAATGGAACAACAATGTTTCTCTCTCTCTCTCTCTCTCTCTCTCTCACACACACACACACACACACACACACACACACATCTCTCTCATTCTCTCCCTTCCCCCTTCTCTCTAAAAGCAATAAATACAAACTTTAAAAAGACTCAAGTTTTTGGGTGCCAGATATCTGGCATTATAGTATTTATGATATGGAATAGAATATTGATTTTCGTTATTTGCTAATTTGGAACTTTATTCTGTACAATATGGTTGTTCCACCTTCCCATCCTATTATAAATTTGTTTCTAGTTGGAACCCTATAATCTGAGTCATCTCTCAAACAAATTGTATTTCAAACCTTGTTTTAGTAACAGTTTAAAAATAGGGACCCAGGCTGGCTATAACTGGATTGTGACTCTATAGGCCATGTCTACAGATTGGCTTTGCTAATTTATAGAGAGGTACAGATATCTTGTAACTAGAAATCTTAGGTTGAGTTTGAGCCAATTGCAGAATTTTCCTTTGTTTATTGAAATGGCACACATATTCTCCCCCCACCCCCCAAATGAAGGTAGCATTATTCTAAGATCAGATAAGATAGGGCGTGTTCAGGGTGTTATGGCCTTAGACATGAAGATAGCATTATTGACCAACCACAAAAACAAGATATGTGGTTGATTCCCTTCCTCCTTCCCTCATTAATGGGTCATATTTTAGGGAGTGTCTAAATACTCTTGAGTTGTTTTTCCAGAAATGGTCATGGGTTTGAGTTGATCCATTTACACTAGAGAGCAGTCAGTCTTGGATTAACATCTGTGGTTTTGATTTGGCTGGCCTGAGTTGAAACTTTAATCTATAGTCATGGAACCAAACCAAAATAAACAGCTTATTACAGAATTAGTTCAAGAGTTTGACCTCATTTGCAACATGCTCTACACCAACATTTATTGGTTTTAATCTAATGGCTATTTTTAAAATTAAAGTCCTTATCTTTTTGGGACTTTTCCAGAAAATCCAGCAATTACTTTTTCAAATACCTATTATTTCTTCAGGGACACATTTGATAAGAGGCAGAAGAAAATATAAGCACTATATATTTTGGTGTAATGATAACATAACAATCTCTGTAGTAATTTCCTACAAGTTCTTATCAAAGCAATTTAAAGCAAACAATTGGAAAGTGAAAATTAAATGTGATCACCTTTTTGGGGAGGTGTGTTAACAATGCCAAATAATCAATTCTATTGATTTTCCATTATTCAGAGCTGACCAGTTTTTTTGTTTTCCAATACTATAGTGTCACCTCAGCATGTACTCAAAGAACTTCTATAAACTGAGAGATCTTGACAGGTGTTACCAGTGGGCCAGGTCATTATATTTAAGATAGCACTTTTATAAGACCTGACACTGACTTGAGTGTTATTAATTCTTGGACTGATATAAAAAAAATCACTCAGCTATTCTTCTAGGGTTTAATTACTTATATGCATGAGTGTATGTCATTTCTCACACCCAATTTTCTTTGCCTTCTGTTACACTATTAGTGGATAGCAGATGTTTATTATAAATTAAATTTCTTTAATATGTGAGTAAGTAAAGATATGGGGTTGAATTATTTATTTTTTGAACTCCTGCCTAAAACATTAAACTGCACTCATATCAACTCTGCAGAATCTGCTTAATAATAGGAGCAGTATTTTGTGACTGAATGCTAAAGCTTTCATACTGAAAGAAAGCCGTAGGAACAATTGAAAGAGTCCAAATGCATCATGTCTAAAAAAAGCCAAAAGACAAGCTAAGGCTATAAAGACTTCTTGTCATATCCATTTCTTCTTTCTATCCATATAGTAACGATATTGTAAGCCTATTGAGTTCTTTCAAAACTTGTGGCTGCAAATTTGTTTTCAAACTATTATGAACTTCTCTATTTTGTAAATGAAGACTCTTTATTCTTGAGTTGGTCATATTCTGAAATTAAACAAAATTAAAGGTCAAGACTTTCCCCCAAAGTTATCTTGACTTTTATTATTGCACAGAAAATCAAAAGCAAAGAACTGATGATTCCCATCCCCTCAAGTTGACAGTTATTGCTATTTGTTCCTTTTCTGTTTACCATTTGAAATTTTGGCATTTCCCCTCAATATTGACATGAAACAGAAAAGTTTGACATGACAAGAAATTGAAACTATTTATGTAGTTCTTTCCTTGTGGTTTAAAACATACATAGGCCTCTGCATTCAAGCAGTGGTTTTCAACCAAGATGGATTTTGCCATGCATCCAACTCTCCCAAGGACATTTGGCAATATCTGAAGACTTTCTGATTGTCATGACTTGGGGGCAGAGGGGGCTACTGGCATCCAGTGAGTAGAGGCCAGGGATGCTGCTAAAAATTCTACAATGCACAGGATAGCCCCTACAACAACAACAAAATCTATCTATCCCAAAACATCAATAGTGATGAGGTTGAGACACCCTTTTCTAGAACAACTACCTCCAATCAATCTCCTCCAAAACCTTGCTTGAGCCTTGTATCCATTCTAAACCTAGCTCATCCCTGGCTTTCCACTACCAAGCTTTCACCGCTTAGTCACTCATTTCCTAGTTACCACTGGCAATTCCACTCCACTCCACTACTGACAATAGCATAATTTTGTGACAATCAAAGGCTTTTTTTTATAAAACCTCACCTTCTTTAATTGTGAAACATCTGATCCTTCAAGCACATCTTGTTTATTTTTTTATTTTTCTGACTTTCTTCATACCTCCTGACCATCCTGTTTTTATGTTCTTTTGGACCTCCCTTTCATCTTTATATTCTCTAAACAATTCTAATCATTGACATCCTCTCTCCACTGCATTCCTGTGTGCTCAAGTGCTCCTGAGACCATATAAATGTGCTTTTTATTAGGAAGCACTGAGCTCTGGTTGCCCTGTTCTGAGCTGGCAGGCCCTGGAAAACTGTCCTGCTGATTTCCTTTTCCCTTATCCTACTTCGAAAGTCCTGGGCCCATGGAACATCATCATAGTGAGACTGTGGTGCTAACAGAGGGCTCACACCATAGTGTTTGCTCTCCTACAGCAGCAGCCACATGCTCCAGCCACAGTGCGAGGTGCTTTTTCACACATTATCTCGACTGGATAGACATTTTGAACCTTACTGTACACAAGAGGGAAAGCAGGCTCAGAGCAGTTACCAACCAGCTGAGGACATCTGTTTGCAGCAGATGGAACTAGGCATTGCCCTCAGGACTCTTCAGTTTAAAGCCCTCACTCTTTCCACAGGACCCTCTTACCTTCATGTCCTCCACACAGGTAGGGCCCTGTCCACACACCTAGGATGACCAAGGTAGTCACTTTCCCTGAACCACGGAAAGGCTTTCCAGTGATCAGGGGTTTGAACCAAACTGAACTGGTGCCCTCAAAGCTAGAAAATATGTCATTGGCTTTTACTCTCCTACCTGAGGCTAGAGTAGACTTGGTTTTATTCACTTATTCAACATTTAACACAATTCAGCACTTATACTAGTTGCTAGAGTACTTGCCTGGTCCCTTAGAATTCTGGAGTCAGAGTGGTGCCCAGGAAGAACCATGGGCTCTGCAGGCAGACGGGCTGGGTTTGCTGCCAGGCTGCTCCTACATGAGGTGCTCCGTCTCAATCATCTAACTTTATTTCTGTAACCTTCAGACCGCTCCCTTTCAGGATGTAACACTTCAAATCACAGGGTTGCAGGGAGCTCAAAGAGACCCAATGCATAAGACTTCACTGCTATGGAGTAACCAGGGAGTAGGACCTTTTCATTTCCCCCCTCATTCCAGGTAACAGGACATGGATTCCCACCAGAGTGTGTCTGCGGATGAATAAAACATCCACAAACAAGGCAAAGTGCCTTGGTGCTACATAAAACAGATGTCACTTGTTTGATCACAGACCAGAGAAGAGCTGGGGTGATATGTGGAACTTCACTGGGAGATTCTCTAAGTAAATATATTCTATTCTGATAACCCATTTTTGTAGTTTTGCTCTGGTGAAAGTGGTTTCTCTTTCCGTGCTTAACCTGTCAGAGGATTCCTTTATGCAGCATGGCAAATTACTGCCAAATCCTGTTTCAGAGATTGCTGCTCTTCTTTCACGGGTGGAGATTTTAAAGCACAAAAAAGTGTGAAAGTGTATTATAAAGGCGTGAAATTTTTTTGTAAACAAGATATACTAGATGTTATTTCTCCCCACAATTTACATTTGTGTCCATGTGTGTGTTTTTTAAAATACCATCCAAACAGTTTCAGTATTTTCTCTCGTTTGTACAGCCCATTGTGGCAGGCACTGCCCCTTGGTAGATTAGCAGGCATTTCCAATCTCTTTCTGCCAGTCATTCTGGAGATGAGAAAAACTCAAGGCTCACTTTATCAGATTCCTTGTGTAGCCATGATAAACAATTTTGGCCATTGAGATGCAAGTCGTAGCCTGCAGGGAGAATGAGGGCTTAGGGAAGGCTTTTACTATTCCTACAAAAGTAGCATGTACTACATAAGCCATGAGTCCTACTCATTCCTCCTTTTCTTCTCCACTCTCATCTTCTATCCTCCCTTTATTCTTTCTTTGCCTCTCTCTCTCTCTCTCTCTCTCTCTCTCTCTCTCTCTCTCTCTCTCTCTCTTCCTCTGCCTGGAATGAAGTTATGGTAACTGGTGCTACAGCAGCCACTTTGTCATCAAGAGGGAGGGCCAAGAAAATCACAAAAGAATTTCAGCTCTTTTCTTTTGAACTGTAGAACTGATTACATTCTGATTTGGTGTCTTTGAGCAACACATTCCATTCACCTGTAAATTCTCATACATCTTTTCCATCAATTCCTTGTCTGCTATAAACTCCCCTTTTTCAGAAAGGCGTAAATAGTTGAATCCATGTCCTCATCATAAATATATACTCTTTTTATCATAGTACTTTTTGAACACTATCATTAGGCACCCCTTTACTTCTTGACTTTGCACTATTAATACATTGCACTTTGCGATATTAATACCTTCTATTTGTTGCTAAGTTACCTTGTAGAGATAATATTCTTTTTATGTTTTGCTTTTTGTCTTTGAGGCATAAAGACTAGTTTTTAAAAACATTTTTCTTAAGATGCGTGATTCAGAGCTCTCTTCTTTTCAGACATTTCAGTAGGTATTTTTGATGGATGGACATACCGCACATTGAATTCTGCCAGCTGCTACTAGGCAACCAGAAAGGGTGTCAGTGTGTGGTGGTATTCACACGCAGAGAGAGGCCTAGACGTACTTTCATAGTGTCACTTACTTCAACGGGAAAGAGCCAGACTTATAACTAGCTTTGTACCCCCCTCCTTTTCTTTTGCTCAGAACTGCTTTTCTTAATATTTCCCCACTGCAGGATTCCTTTCAGAGCACAAGCCCTGAACATTTATGTGGCACGTACATTAAGAGACTTTTTTTTTTCAAAGTGCAGATCTTTCTTAGTGATTTGGCATCTCACTGTGGATATTTCTATTATTAAACATCAATGATTCATATTACATAACAGTAGTTATTTGGAATGAGAAGGTATAATATAATAAGGCACCTTCAACTATGCATTGCTTTCTGCTACCTGGATGGTTTAATATTTTTTCTTATTTTATTTCTAGCTGTCCCTGTCATTTCTACTGAATTGCACACATAGTATTTCCTTTACATACAATTTTGTCTTTTTTCTTAAAGGTAAACATTGAAAAGGGCAATAGATTCCAACCCTTTGAAAGTCTACTTGTTTTCTTTAATCAAATACTTGAAAAACCTTCATTAATTGGAAAGAACACAGCACCTCCCACATTCATTTTGCTTCTCTGTGTCATCTTTGACAGTTATGCGAGACAAATATGTTTCCCCTCATCACTGGCACTGTTCAAGAAGTAAAGCTCAAAGAGAAGAAAATATGAACAAATATAAGGACACAGGAAATCAGTTAAATATGGGCATGGGCTAACATGTGCAATGATTCAATTCTAAACAGAGACAAGAAATGCCCACCATCACCCATTTTCCCACATCATCAAGGATTTGAAGTTTTAAATAGCTTCCCTGTGTCACTTCTTCGGGAACTGATTCAATCCTTGTTTCTGATTTGAAGGTGATAAGAGGAAGACAGAACCTGCATTTCTTCTTTTATTTTTAAATTCAAAAGAAATGAAAGCTGATAAAGACTAGTTGATTCGACTGAATTGTTCAAGCACACGATGAAGACTGCTAACACATCTTCATGCCCTCAGCACAGGGCTATCCTGCTCTGTCCTACTGGTGTATATGAAAATTTAAATTCCTGATACTTCCCTTTTTTCAAAGTTCCAGCTAGATTCCAGCTTGAAAGGCAAGAAAGCTGCTGGCAAATGCATTTGATGCACAAGTGTACTATGAGATGAAAGTGTTATGGATATAGAACTGTTATCACACCCATCACAGTCTCATTTTCACTTGCACCTCAGCTATATACTCATGGCTTCCCGACAATCCACTCGATTACAGTGTGGAAATGTTTAGGTTCAAAGTCAGGCTTATGTCCTGATCTACTCATGGAGACAGTTTTTTTTTCTTTCTCTCTTTATACTGCTTTGTTTTGACCTCTTTTAATTAAAGAAGCAGAATCTTTTGACTTCTGAATCCTGTATCCACTCACTTCTGCTGTTGATAAATGGAAATGTCACAGCAAGGCTGCCTGGAAATGTGTTGCTGAAGAGAAAGTACTGCTGGCTGGAAGACATCTAGACATGTCTGCCTCAGACATCTGTCTAGAGATCAAAGTACAGCAACCCATAGCTGCCAAGCCAGAAGCTGCCACCATTGCCTGTTACTGCTTTGCAACCAATCCTCCCGCTGCTGTGTTCATCTTGCTACACTCAAACATCTCCATCTTTGTAAACATTACAGGGGCACAAGTTATGGGCACCGAGGCCTCCTGGACTGCTTGCCTCACTTGTAGCTCTCAAGGGGGATCTTTCCTGAGAAAATGGAATGTTCTTTGGAGAGAGCAGGTGTGTTCTACTGTGGGAGAAGACAATTGAGAAGTCACTAATAAAAACAGCTGTTGTTAACATCTGGAAGCTCTTTACAATTACAGAGAACCATTTCATACCGCATCTCATTTGATGGTTACACAACTCCTCCCAGGACATGTGATTAAGGTGGTGTTATTATCCCCACTTTAAAAATGAGAAGACACCTTTAGAGAAATCACACAACTAGTGAAGTCAGAACTGGAATTCAAGTCTGTGCTGCTACATGCTCTCGACCATGCCACCCCACCTCATTTAGAACAGTGATTAATAACCTTTTTTGAGGCCAACAATGCCTTTAAAACTCTGATAAAAATGGTAAACATTTTGGAATAAATGTACCCAGATGCTTTTACACACATTTTTTTATACAAGATTAAGGGTTTTATGTAACTGCACCTTAGTTATAGGCTCTGATCTGGAGACAAGCAGCCACATTTTGAGGTAGGGAGGTGGAAATAGGGATGGGTCAATTCAGGCCACCAAGCAAGCCTATCCTATATAATAAAAGCCCAGGTGGAGTTGTGTGACATTGTCACAAAATGGCCTCCACAAGATGGTCGTCACAAGATGGCCACCCTCATGTCATCACAAGATGGCCACCACCAGTTGGTCACCACAAGATGGCCAGCAGGGGAGGGCAGTTGTGGGCAATCAGGCCGACAGGGGAGGGCAGTTGCGGGTGAACAGGCCAGCAGGGGAGGGCAGTTGTTGGTGATCAAGCCAGCAGGGGAGGGCACTTGGGGGAAACCAGGCCTGCAGGCAGTTTGGAGCGACCGGGCCTACAGGGGTGGGCAGTTAGGGGTGGCCAGGCTGGCAGGGGAGGGCAGTTGGAGGTGAGATCAGGCCTGCAGGGGAGGGCAGTTGGGGGCAACCAGGCCAGCAGGGTAGAGCAGTCTGGAGCAATCAGGTTGGCAGGGAAGGGCAGTTGGGGGTGATCGGGGTGGTAGGGGAGGGCAGTTGGGGGCAGTCAGGTTGGTAGGGGAGCGGTTAGGGCAGGGGTGGGCAAACTTTTTGACTCCAGGGCCACAATGGGTTCTTAAACTGGACCGGAGGGCCGGAACAAAAGCATAGATGGAGTGTTTGTGTGAACTAATATAAATTCAAAGTAAACATCATCATATAAAAGGGTACGGTCTTTTTTTTTTTTTAGTTTTATTCATTTCAAACGGGCCGGATCCGGCCCGCGGGCTGTAGTTTGCCCACGGCTGGGTTAGGGGGTGATCAGACTGGCAAGCAGAAGCGGTTAGGGGCAATCAGGCAGGCAGGCAGGCAAGCGGTTAGGAGCCAGCAGTCCTGGATTCTGAGAGGGATGTCCGACTGCCAGTTTAGAGCCTAAACTGGCAGTCGGACATCCCTCAAGGGGTCCCAGATTGGAGAGGGTGCAGGCCAGGTTGAGGGACAACCCCCCCATGCACAAATTTCGTGCACTGAGCCTCTAGTCAATACATAAGCAGTTAGCTTATCCCAAAATAAGCCAAGCCAACTGCTTATGCATTTCAAGAATGATCATGTAACTATTATTTTCATTGAGCACTTATTTGTGTCAGACGTTCCGCTAAGTACTTTGCAGGGATTGTTTCATCTTGGGCTCATCACAACTCTGTAAATTAGGTACCTTTATTGGCCCATTTTTCCAAAGAGGAACTGAGGTTTAAGCCATGGATCCCTCCACTGTCATCAGATCATCAGGCTTGTTGGTGATTGAGCTGGGATTTGAACCCAGGCCATTTACCTCCAGATCCTGCCTCTTTGTCTACTATATAAACCTTCTCTTTGCCAGTACTTGTTTGTTGACTTAATCAACCTAAGCTATTACGCTCAATTAATATTTGACAATGGTTGCAGGTAGGGAGCCAACTGAATGGGTTTTGCTGAGTTTTATTTTCATTATGACTTAAATGTAGGGTTGCTAGGCAGTGAGTTCACTACCAGCCTTTTACAGACAGTACCTTTATTGAGCGCTCTGTGCTCTCTGCCTAAGAACTCCTTGAAATATTGTAATATTTTATTCTTTAGCATTTTTTAAAATTTTATTTCAGTGCTATCCTCCCTTTGCATTGATATTATTTTTATGGTGTTAATCTGCTATAGTTTATAAACGGGGTAATTTTTTCTAAAACTTAAGTTGTAAGTTGCTTGGGTGAGAAGCACATCTTTGTACACACCATATTTTCTAGAGTAGTGCTTCTCAAACTTTACCAGGCACATAGTCATTTGTGGGGTCTTGATAAAATGCAAATTCTGATTTAGTAGGTTGGGGCTGAAACCTGGGATGCTGCATTTCTAACAGGCTTTCTGTTAATGCTGATCCTGCTGGCCCACAAATCACAACCTGTGTAGCAATGTTCCAGAGCCTACAATGCCCAATGTCTATCTCTCCTTTCTCTCATATATGTGTGTGTGTGTGTGTGTGTGTGTGTGTGTGTGTATATACATATATATATCCTATATAATAAAAGGGTAATATGCAAATTGACCCTAACAGCAGAATGACTGGGAATGACTGGTCACTATGACACACACTGACCACCAGGGGCCAAACGCTCAATGCAGGAGCTGCCCCCTGGTGGTCAGTGCGCTCCCACAGGGGGAGCTCTGCTCAGCCACAAGCCAGGCTGATGGCTGCCAGTACAGTGGTGGTGGTGGGAGCCTCTCCCGCCTCCTCAGCAGCACTAAGGATGTCCGACTGCAGCTTAGGCCTGCTCCTCGCTGGCAAGTGGACATCCCCCGAGGGCTCCCAGGATGCCAGAGGGATGTCTGACTGCCAGCTTAGGCCCTACTTTTTGTTGGTGAATTGAAAACATAAGAGCAGGAATTTAAAGCACAGGAAGAGAAAAAAACCAAGTAGCCCAAATGGTCAGTTATCAAAATCAACTGAGATCTAAAACAAAGGAGCCGGCTTCACTCTTTTTTAAAATATCTTTATTGTTGAGAATATTACAGGCATCCCCCTTTCGGCTCCACCCTCATTGACCCTTCTCCACCCTGCTCCCAACCCCTCCCCAGGCCTTCCCTGCACTATTCTTTGTCCATGGATGGGCTATGCATATATGCATATAAGTTCTTGGTTAATCTCTTGCTGCCCATCCCCTCCACACACACACACTTCCTTCTGAAATAGATCAGCCTGTTGCATGTTTCAATGCCTCTGGATCTCTCTTGATCATCAGTTTATTTTGTTCATTAGATTTCACATATAAGTGAGATCATGTAATACTTGTCTTTCCCTTACTGGCTTATTTCATTTAGCATAATACTCTCCAGGTCTTTCCATGCTGTCTCAAAGGGTAAGAGATCCTTCTTTTTTTACTGCTGCATAGTATTCTATTGTGTCTATGTACCACAGTTTTTTAATTCATTATCTACTGATGGGCACATGGGTTATTTCCAGATCTTAGCTACCTTGAACAATGCTGCTATGAACATAGGGGTGCATATATTCTTTCTGATTGGTGTTTCAGTCTTCTTAGGATATATTCCCAGAAGTAGGATCATTGGGTCAAATGGAAATTCCATTTTTAATTTTTTGAGGAAACTCCACACTGTTTTCCATAGTGGTTGTGCCAGTCTGTATTCCCATCAGCACTATACTAGTATTCCTTTTTCTCCACATCCTTGCCAGTACTTGTTTGTTGATTTAATCAACCTTAGCTATTATGCTCAATTAATATTTGACAAAGGAGGCAAGGGCATACAGTGGAGTAAAATGTCTCTTCAATAAATGGTGATGGGAAAATTGGACAGATACATGCAAAAACATGAAACTAGACCACCAACTTATATCATACACAAGAATAAATTAAAAATGAATAACAGACTTAAATGTAAGTTGTGAAACCATAAAAATCCTAGAAGAAAACTTAGGAAGCAAAATATCAGACATCTCATGAAACAGAATTTTCATGGATATATCACCTAGAGCAAGAGAAACAAAGGAAAAAATAACAAATGGGACTATATCAAACTAAAAAGCTTCTGCACAGCAAAGAAACCAGTGTAAAATTGAAAAGGGAACCCACTCTATGGGAGAAAATACTTGCCAAAGACACATATAAGGGGTTAATTTCCAAAATATATAAAGTACTTATACAACTCAATAAAAGGAAGACAACCCAATCAAAAAATGGGCAGAGGACCTATATAGACACTTTTCCAAAGAGGACATGCAAATGGCCGAGGGACATATGTAAAATGCTCAAGGTCACTAATTATCGGAGAGATGCAAATTAAAACAACAATGAGTATTACCTCACACCTGCCAGAATGGCTACCATCAATAAATCAACAATTGGCTTCACACTTTATCTAGTCCTGTGGCTGCTAATGTGTTTATTCAGCTAGTCTTCCTTCCTTGAAGTGGATGCCTCTTTGAGGCAATCAAAGCCTAAGTGAGGCAATAAAATTGTCAAGGCTTACAGTACTATTAGCATTTGTTTGTGGTGATGCCGGTATGAACAAATCTACTGCACTGCCAGTCTTATAAAAATGTAGCTCATACAATTACAGTAGGTGGTGGGCTATAACACCTACGTTTGTGTAAGTACACTCTACAGCAAGCATGTCAAACTCAAAGGCTAACATAGGCCAAATAAACATGGATTAAGTTTATGTGGGCTACAAAAAAGCAAAAGCTTCAATTTTCATAGAAACGTAGGTTTATTGCGACAGAGACATCTGAATACAAAGGGCTGAAATAAATGAGTAATCATTAACATAAAATGATAGAACATTTTAATAAAAATTAATATTTTTTCTTGAACATTAACTTACCAGACACTGAATAACTGCACAAATTAATAAGCGTAATGCAAATAACCTATTTTTCTTGTTCTCCAAAAGCGTAATATTTTGTTGCGCACACCAAACAAGTCAGTACAAGACTAATGACATGGCAATCCGCTGCTAAAATATTCGCTGCTAGTATTAGTGGAGAGAAATGTTGTGCCTGAGCTAAGGTGCGTAAGGGAAATGAATGCAACACGATTATAGTAATCAGTCATTAGTGAACGTTGTCGTTCATTACTAATAATTATGTATAACAGGATATTGTAAGAATTAAGTTACAAAATTTTTATTAAAATGTTTCTTACATACTGTTATATTGGCTGGGCCTCAAAAATATTCATCGTGGGACGCATGCGGCCCTCCATCCGCGAGTTTGACATGCTTGCTCTACAGTGTTTGCACAACAAAATCATCTAATACTGCATTTTTCAGAATGTATCCACCTCATTAATCAGTGCATGACTATACTTTATAGGTGGAGTAAAGACATTTATTCATAATTAGCTGGGAGCCAGTACAGTACATTAGAAAAATGGTTGGAAGTCAGACATAATTTAATCCTTCCACTGCCCATCATTTTATAACCAAATAACATTTATTAATTCTTGAGTGAGTCAACAAACCTTTTTTGAACAATTGGATGCATAGGGAGTAAAAGAGGCTTGTGGCTTATTCTAGACACCAGAGGAACAAAAATCAGGTAAATTAAGCAATGCAGATGGCTTGATAAGTGCTGTTATAGAGGAGCTGGGAGGCTGTTTAGGGAGAATAGGGAACAGCATCTAAATCAAATTATGGAGTGAGAAAAACTTTGATTGAACTATCAGTTAGCTAAAAAGATGGAGGGCATGACATGGTTGATGAAACAGACTTTGCATGAGGTTTTAGGGCTTTGGCCTCCAATTTAACTTATGACTGTGAATTGTTGGGTAAATTATTTAACTTTTTAAGCCTCAGTTTCCTTATGTGTAAAATAGTATCCATCACTGTAGCTTTTTCATGGGAGTTTTATATGTGCTTCACATTGAGCAGTTGCCACAATGCCTAGCATATGTGAGAACTCATCAAGTTTAGGCTCTGGTAGAAACATGTAGGCATGAAAGAGCATGTTGCAGTGCAGATCTGAAATTGGCTGTGATAACAAGTGAGAGCAGAGAAGTGGCAGGTGGTGATCAGAAGGAATGAGCTTAGAAGTCCTTTTGAACTAAGATAAGTTGTTTGAGCAGAAATGTACAAAGATGGGAGTGATGATGGGGCTGCTAGTAGGTGATATGGAGGCTGATGGGGAAATAAGCAAGACTGTATGTGGTTTTGGTCAGCTCTAGTTCCCCATCTGTGACGTGGAGTTCCCCTGAATTTAGATTGAGTGCTTCTGTGCCGGGCTAGGCAGACCCAGTGGCCTGAGGGCCCAGGTGCTCAAATTGGCTTCCTTCCCGGGCCCCAGATTTCTTCTCCTTGTTCTCTTTACCCCGATTTTCTAATTCCTGTTGCCCGATTCCCGGATGTGACACTTTTGGCCCTGCACAAAGTTATCGGTGCACTCACTGAAAGCAGAGTTTGCACTTAGAATATTTTAGGTGCTCACTAAATATTTAGAAATATTCAATGGACGAAGAGTGGATATTTAATGCATTCTTGCTGAACACTTTGCCTTCAATTTGTCTTGGCAGATTTTCCTAAATTTGACCACTACTTGATTTATGCTTATTGTATTATCTCTAATTCAACTAGACTCACATATAATCCTATTCTGAAAGCTTTCCCCCTATTCTAGCATGAAACGTGTGTGTGTGTGTGTGTGTGTGTGTGTGTGTGTGTGTGTGTGTGTGTGTGTTTGGTCCTAAATGGGGTATATTCTTATTTAATAATTATGAAGTACTTGAACATTACAAAGAATAAAAGAAATGTTTAACTTTTTTGGGTTCTCTGTGGGTTGGCTATAGTCCCATGTGTCTGTGTGTGGTGTTTGGGTGGAGTCCAGTATGTTTCCACAAAAACAAAACCATATTTAGTTGAACTTGGTCTCAGTGCAACGTGAAGCGTTGCTTTTGTTCTCTCCAGGTTTTCAAAGTGACCTGCTGCCAAGGTCTCAGCTTTCTGCTCGTGAAGATTTACTGTCAACTCCGTTCGTTTAAATTGTGACAATAGACTTCCCTGCAGAAGGAAGTCGGAGATGAAGTTGGACGCAGAGAGTAGTTTATGTCAAGTGAGAAACCCCGGAGAAAGGAAGTCGTTCTTATTTTTAGTTTATCCTTTCTGCTTGTTTGGCTGCTGGCTGCTCCTGGGACCATTTTGCTTCCCACACTTCTGTTGCTTGTATCCTCTGCACATCCCTCCAATTATGGAAAAGAAATATCTATATTTTAGGTTTTGTTGTCTCTTCTAACTGAACAGACCGGGTTTTCTTCTTCCCAACTTTCTCTACAAAAAAAAAAAATAAAAAAAAATCAGGTATAAAAGCTACTCTTCCTAGCTGGCTGCTGAAATGTTAGATGGAATGATGCCCGCCATCGAGTTTCAAACTGGGTGTGTGAATGGAAAAAGAAAGGAGGATATAGGCAAGTATAAGGACACTAAAATTAGGCCTTGATGTGGAAAATATTTTAGTGATTGGATACCCGGAGTCTGTGGTAAATGAGGGTTTCTAACAGTGTCCTGTCAGCGATGTAGTGTTCTTACAAACATTAAGTGAGAAATTGGGATTGTTAAGGTGACAGATTCAGCTCTGGTTATTCATATTTTTAACTTTGCCTTATTATTTTTTAGTCTAAGATATGTTAACAGCTTCTAAAACATACATGTAAGACAACTTTATGATTAACGGAGTGAAATAATTCTACATGCCACCTTTAGAGAAATGCTGTCATAGCTTTTTTATTTTCTACTCTTCAATTTATTCTTTTCCATAAGTCATTCTTTAAGTTAATGTTCTTTATTAGATAGAAAAATAATAATTTAAATTTCTATTATTTTAAAATTCCATACAAAATTTATGTGAAAGATAAGTTGTTTATAAGAAATAAGTATAGATTTTTTCCTATGCTAACTAGCTTTTTTATTTTTTCTAGACACAAGACCTGCTTATATGTCAGTACCTGAGTGCCCACTGAGAGTGCCCTGGTGTGTGTGTGTGTGTGTGTGTGTGTGTTATAAGATATTGAATTTTAATTCATTCTAGAAAAATAAAGATTCTCAACCCAAAATCAACCTAAACTTTTTATGTTTAAATTATTATATATAGTTGAACCAAACCATTAAATCATTATATGAAATTACTTTGATTTTTTTTTGTGTGGCAAATCTCTGGGGGGTTTATAATTTGTTAATTTAGTGTACATAGATGCAAGAAACAAAGGTAAAAAGACTGTGTGATATACAATTGATCTCACTCTGCCCTGAAATGAAAGTCATATTTCTTCTGCATCTACATGGTCACTATTTGAATGGATAAATATATATGTGTTGATTGGTGAAGATAGAGGGAAGAATCGTGTATAATTTTAATGCTGTTCCTACATTTACCAAACTGTGTTTAAAATAGTTTTAGAAAATGCATTCACTTTTCGTAATTGTAATTACCAGTGCTTATGCAAATATTGGCTGAAACTTAATTTCTTTGAATACTTTCACATCTGGTCTTTGCTCTGCCTTTTATTATTTTACTTCAAAAGGCTAAACCTCACTACAAACAATATTCTCCCCAAAATTGCTATGCTGTGGTAGACTGATTATCACTGCATAAATATCATCTCCAGATAAGATTTATTGACTGCCCATCCGTGGAAGGCACTGAACTAGGTATTTCAATAAATGTTATTGAATAGCTTCCACCTCCGTTCATAAGATCTGTGCTGCTCAAAAGCAAGGCACAAATGATCTCATATCCTATTTCCCCTGATGTACTCTGAATATAGATTTATAGTTGGATTTCTTCTTTCTACTTTGTGATCTGGAAACTCTCATTATGAAGTCGTTGTTCTTTCCATAAACTTTTTAGATCTCTGTGAGCTCTCTTTTATTACTTTTTCATGCTGATATGCTCTGGCATCAAGGAGTCCTTATGAGGGATATCTATAGGCCTATTCCTTGGTCATTAGAGAAAACAAGACTTTTTTCCCCCATAAGATAAGAATTTGGTGTAAATGTGAATCATATGCTAAAGTAAAGGAACTTAATTTTACTTAATAGAAAGTATATCACTATCACTATTCATGTATATTTGATTTTAAAAATGTGGCTACATAATTAGATTTTTAAAACAGTAAAATAAATTGGGTTTAAAAGAAAAAAATTAGAGACAGGTTTGATAACATTAAATATTTGCTTGAGTTTAGCATCATTTAGAAAATATGTTAAATGATTTGTGTGAGAACATTTTGGGTGTGGGTAAGTAATAACTATACTAGAAATGTGTGTGACAGTATCTGTTTGTTCTTTTGTTTTTAGAGAGTTTTGCACTCAGTATCACACTCAGGGTGTGGCCCTGAACAGACTGGCTCAGATCATGGCTTTGTCGTGCTTTATTGCATGGCTTCGAACAACTCAAATTTTCTGGCCCTCAGTTTCCTTACCTATAAAACTGTAGCAGTGGTTACTTATTTAGTAGGAGAGTTGTTATGAATATTATAGGTAATTTAATGTAACACATCTTAGACATAGTATTAGATATATGGTAACTATTAGTATAGCTTTTAGCAGGTCTTGCAAATATGTTTAAAAATAATTTAGTCCTCCAAAATTATATTTGATCTGTAAATTTTATTAAACCTACCATGTTTAGAGTGATTGCCTTCCTGCTTCTCTCTTAGTTTTCTTATTGCTTTATATTGCTGTCCTTAACCAAGTAGTTTATAGAACATATGCAATATATAATCACAAATGAATTTTTTAAAAGCCTGCATTGTAGGACTTAAACATCCAAATGAATCCTTTAGAGTGTTTCCATAGGGGAGCTCTGTATTATACCAACATTATTGCCATTGTTTAAGATCATTTTAGAGCTTCCTTTTGAAAATTGGCTTCAAAGTCAATAAGCAAGCCATCCAAGAAAATTGATTACATTGCTTAAAGTTACTCCTATATGTATTGAAAAGAAAAAGTGTCACCAAATTTGACTCTTTCTTTATTAAGATAACTAGAGGCCCAGTGCACGAATTCGTGCATGGGTGGGGTCCGGCCAGCCGGCCCCAATTGGCAGATCGGGGCTGGGCCTGTTGGGAGGAGGAGATAGCGGGAGGTTGGCTGGCTGGCCTGCCCTGATCGGGCCTGATCAGGGCTGGACCGGCTGGGAAAAGGGGCTGCAGGCTATTGGCCTGCAGGCCCTGCCCCTGATTGGGGTGGAGGGGCCGATTGGGGATGGGGACAGCCATGGGGAGGGGTTGTGGGTGGTGGGCTGGCCACCCCCCCTCCCACGAATGGGGTCAGGGGAGAGGCCGTGGGTGGGTTGGCTATTGGGTCCTGTCCCTGATTGGAGTGTGGGAGCCGATCAGGGTGGAGTTGGCTGGGGGGAGGGGCCACGGAGGTTAGCCAGTTGCACTGGCTGCAGTG